>NW_027617919.1:0-92000 GCF_964187855.1 Myxine glutinosa | reverse complement strand
CTATCACAAGTGCAAAAAGTGTTTTTTCCACACTAATACAAGTGCAAAAGTGGTTTCCTGCACCAACACAAGTCCGAAAAGTGGTTTTTCAACACTAACACAAGTGCGAAAAGTGGTTTTTCAACACTAACACAAGTGCGAAAAGTGGTTTTTCCACACTAATACAAGTGCAAAAGTTGTTTCCTGCACCAACACAAGTGCGAAAAGTGGTTTTTCAACACTAACACAAGTGCGAAAAGTGGTTTTTCAACACCAACACAAGTGCGAAAAGTGGTTTTTCAACACTAACACAAGTGCGAAAAGTGGTTTTTCAACACTAACACAAGTGCGAAAAGTGTTTTTCCACACTAATACAAGTGCAAAAGTGGTTTCCTGCACCAACACAAGTGCGAAAAGTGGTTTTTCAACACTAACACAAGTGCGAAAAGTGTTTTTTCAACACTAACACAAGTGCGAAAAGTGGTTTTTCAGCACTAACACAAGTGCGAAAAGTGTTTTTTCCACACTAATACAAGTGCAAAAGTGGTTTCCTGCACCAACACAAGTGCGAAAAGTGGTTTTTCAACACTAACACAAGTGCGAAAAGTGGTTTTTCAACACCAACACAAGTGCGAAAAGTGGTTTTTCAACACTAACACAAATGCGAAAAGTGTTTTTTCCACACTAATACAAGTGCAAAAGTGGTTTCCTGCACCAACACAAGTGCGAAAAGTCGTTTTTCAACACTAACACAAGTGCGAAAAGTGGTTTTTCAACACTAACACAAGTGCGAAAAGTGGTTTTTCAACACTATCACAAGTGCAAAAAGTGTTTTTTCCACACTAATACAAGTGCAAAAGTGGTTTCCTGCACCAACACAAGTGCGAAAAGTGGTTTTTCAACACTAACACAAGTGCGAAAAGTGGTTTTTCAACACTAACACAAGTGCGAAAAGTGTTTTTTCCACACTAATACAAGTGCAAAAGTGGTTTCCTGCACCAACACAAGTGCGAAAAGTGGTTTTTCAACACTAACACAAGTGCGAAAAGTGGTTTTTCAACACTAACACAAGTGCGAAAAGTGGTTTTTCAACACTATCACAAGTGCAAAAAGTGTTTTTTCCACACTAATACAAGTGCAAAAGTGGTTTACTGCACCAACACAAGTGCGAAAAGTGGTTTTTCAACACTAACACAAGTGCGAAAAGTGTTTTTTCAACACTAACACAAGTGCGAAAAGTGGTTTTTCAACACTAACACAAGTGCGAAAAGTGTTTTTTCCACACTAATACAAGTGCAAAAGTGGTTTCCTGCACCAACACAAGTGCGAGAAGTGGTTTTTCAACACTAACACAAGTGCAAAAAGTGTTTTTTCCACACCAATACAAGTGCAAAAGTGGTTTCCTGCACCAACACAAGTGCGAAAAGTGTTTTTTCAACACTAACACAAGTGCGAAAAGTGTTTTTTCCACACTAATACAAGTGCAAAAGTGGTTTCCTGCACCAACACAAGTGCGAAAAGTGGTTTTTCAACACTAACACAAGTGCGAAAAGTGGTTTTTCAACACTAACACAAGTGCGAAAAGTGGTTTTTCAACACTATCACAAGTGCAAAAAGTGTTTTTTCCACACTAATACAAGTGCAAAAGTGGTTTCCTGCAACAACACAAGTGCGAAAAGTGGTTTTTCAACACCAACACAAGTGCGAAAAGTGGTTTTTCAACACTAACACAAGTGCGAAAAGTAGTTTTTCAACACTATCACAAGTGCGAAAAGTGGTTTTTCCACACTAATACAAGTGCAAAAGTGCTTTCCTGCACCAACACAAGTGCGAAAAGTGGTTTTTCAACACCAACACAAGTGCGAAAAGTGGTTTTTCAACACTAACACAAGTGCGAAAAGTGTTTTTCCACACTAATACAAGTGCAAAAGTTGTTTCCTGCACCAACACAAGTGCGAAAAGTGGTTTTTCAACACTAACACAAGTGCGAAAAGCGTTTTTTCAACACTAACACAAGTGCGAAAAGTGATTTTTCAACACTAACACAAGTGCGAAAAGTGTTTTTTGCACACTAATACAAGTGCAAAAGTGGTTTCCTGCACCAACACAAGTGCGAAAAGTGGTTTTTCAACACTAACACAAGTGCGAAAAGTGTTTTTTCCACACTAATACAAGTGCAAAAGTGGTTTCCTGCACCAACACAAGTGCGAAAAGTGGTTTTTCAACACTAACACAAGTGCGAAAAGTGGTTTTTCAACACTAACACAAGTGCGAAGTGTTTTTTCCACACTAATACAAGTGCAAAAGTGGTTTCCTGCACCAACACAAGTGCGAAACGTGGTTTTTCAACACTAACACAAGTACGAAAAGTGTTTTTTCCACAGTAATACAAGTGCAAAAGTGGTTTCCTGCACCAACACAAGTGCGAAAGGTGGTTTTTCAACACTAACACAAGTGCGAAAAGTGGTTTTTCAACACTAACACAAGTGCGAAAAGTGTTTTTCCACACTAAAACAAGTGCAAATGTGGTTTCCTGCACCAACACAAGTGCGAAAAGTGGTTTTTCAACACTAACACAAGTGCGAAAAGTGGTTTTTCAACACTAACACAAGTGCGAAAAGTGGTTTTTCAACACTATCACAAGTGCAAAAAGTGTTTTTTCCACACTAATACAAGTGCAAAAGTGGTTTCCTGCACCAACACAAGTGCGAAAAGTGGTTTTTCAACACTAACACAAGTGCGAAAAGTGGTTTTTCAACACTAACACAAGTGCGATAAGTGTTTTTTCCACACTAATACAAGTGCAAAAGTGGTTTCCTGCACCAACACAAGTGCGAAAAGTGGTTTTTCAACACTAACACAAGTGCAAAAAGTGTTTTTTCCACACCAATACAAGTGCAAAAGTGGTTTCCTGCACCAACACAAGTGCGAAAAGTGGTTTTTCAACACTAACACAAGTGCGAAAAGTGTTTTTTCCACACTAATACAAGTGCAAAAGTGGTTTCCTGCACCAACACAAGTGCGAAAAGTGGTTTTTCAACACTAACACAAGTGCGAAAAGTGGTTTTTCAACACTAACACAAGTGCGAAAAGTGGTTTTTCAACACTATCACAAGTGCAAAAAGTGTTTTTTCCACACTAATACAAGTGCAAAAGTGGTTTCCTGCACCAACACAAGTGCGAAAAGTGGTTTTTCAACACTAACACAAGTGCGAAAAGTGTTTTTCCAACACTAACACAAGTGCGAAAAGTGTTTTTTCAACACTAACACAAGTGCGAAAAGTGGTTTTTCAACACTAACACAAGTGCGAAAAGTGTTTTTTCCACACTAATACAAGTGCAAAAGTGGTTTCCTGCACCAACACAAGTGCGAAAAGTGGTTTTTCAACACTAACACAAGTGCGAAAAGTGGTTTTTCAACACTAACACAAGTGCGAAAAGTGGTTTTTCAACACTATCACAAGTGCAAAAAGTGTTTTTTCCACACTAATACAAGTGCAAAAGTGGTTTCCTGCACCAACACAAGTGCGAAAAGTGGTTTTTCAACACTAACACAAGTGCGAAAAGTGTTTTTTCAACACTAACACAAGTGCGAAAAGTGGTTTTTCAACACTAACACAAGTGCGAAAAGTGTTTTTTCCACACTAATACAAGTGCAAAAGTGGTTTCCTGCACCAACACAAGTGCGAAAAGTGGTTTTTCAACACTAACACAAGTGCAAAAAGTGTTTTTTCCACACCAATACAAGTGCAAAAGTGGTTTCCTGCACCAACACAAGTGCGAAAAGTGGTTTTTCAACACTAACACAAGTGCGAAAAGTGTTTTTTCCACACTAATACAAGTGCAAAAGTGGTTTCCTGCACCAACACAAGTGCGAAATGTGGTTTTTCAACACTAACACAAGTGCAAAAAGTGTTTTTTCCACACCAATACAAGTGCAAAAGTGGTTTCCTGCACCAACACAAGTGCGAAAAGTGGTTTTTCAACACTAACACAAGTGCGAAAAGTGGTTTTTCAACACTAACACAAGTGCGAAAAGTGGTTTTTCAACACTATCACAAGTGCAAAAAGTGTTTTTTCCACACTAATACAAGTGCAAAAGTGGTTTCCTGCAACAACACAAGTGCGAAAAGTGGTTTTTCAACACTAACACAAGTGTGAAAAGTGGTTTTTCAACACTAACACAAGTGCGAAAAGTGGTTTTTCCACACTAATACAAGTGCAAAAGTGGTTTGCTGCACCAACACAAGTGAGAAAAGTGGTTTTTCAACACTAACACAAGTGCGAAAAGTGGTTTTTCCACACTAATACAAGTGCAAAAGTGGTTTCCTGCAACAACACAAGTGCGAAAAGTGGTTTTTCAACACTAACACAAGTGCGAAAAGTGGTTTTTCAACACTAACACAAGTGCGAAAAGTGGTTTTTCAACACTATCACAAGTGCAAAAAGTGTTTTTTCCACACTAATACAAGTGCAAAAGTGGTTTCCTGCACCAATAAAAGTGCGAAAAGTGGTTTTTCAACACTAACACAAGTGCGAAAAGTGGTTTTTCAACACTAACACAAGTGCGAAAAGTGGTTTTTCAACACCAACACAAGTGCGAAAAGTGGTTTTTCCACACTAATACAAGTGCAAAATTGGTTTCCTGCACCAACACAAGTGCGAAAAGTGGTTTTTCAACACTAACACAAGTGCGAAAAGTGGTTTTTCAACACCAACACAAGTGCGAAAAGTGGTTTTTGAACACCAACACAAGTGCGAAAAGTGGTTTTTCAACACTAACACAAGTGCGAAAAGTGTTTTTTCCACACTAATACAAGTGCAAAAGTGGTTTCCTGCACCAACACAAGTGCGAAAAGTGGTTTTTCAACACTAACACAAGTGCGAAAAGTGGTTTTTCAACACTAACACAAGTGCGAAAAGTGTTTTTTCCACACTAATACAAGTGCAAAAGTGGTTTCCTGCACCAACACAAGTGCGAAACGTGGTTTTTCAACACTAACACAAGTGCGAAAAGTGTTTTTTCCACACTAATATAAGTGCAAAAGTGGTTTCCTGCACCAACACAAGTGCGAAAGGTGGTTTTTCAACACTAACACAAGTGCGAAAAGTGGTTTTTCAACACTAACACAAGTGCGAAAAGTGTTTTTCCACACTAAAACAAGTGCAAATGTGGTTCCCTGCACCAACACAAGTGCGAAAAGTGGTTTTTCAACACTAACACAAGTGCGAAAAGTGGTTTTTCAACACTAACACAAGTGCGAAAAGTGGTTTTTCAACACTATCACAAGTGCAAAAAGTGTTTTTTCCACACTAATACAAGTGCAAAAGTGGTTTCCTGCACCAACACAAGTGCGAAAGTGGTTTTTCAACACTAACACAAGTGCGAAAAGTGTTTTTTCAACACTAACACAAGTGCGAAAAGTGGTTTTTCAACACTAACACAAGTGCGAAAAGTGTTTTTTCCACACTAATACAAGTGCAAAAGTGGTTTCCTGCACCAACACAAGTGCGAAAAGTGGTTTTTCAACACTAACACAAGTGCAAAAAGTATTTTTCCACACCAATACAAGTGCAAAAGTGGTTTCCTGCACCAACACAAGTGCGAAAAGTGGTTTTTCAACACTAACACAAGTGCGAAAAGTGTTTTTTCCACACTAATACAAGTGCAAAAGTGGTTTCCTGCACCAACACAAGTGCGAAAAGTGGTTTTTCAACACTAACACAAGTGCGAAAAGTGGTTTTTCAACACTAACACAAGTGCGAAAAGTGGTTTTTCAACACTATCACAAGTGCAAAAAGTGTTTTTTCCACACTAATACAAGTGCAAAAGTGGTTTCCTGCACCAACACAAGTGCGAAAAGTGGTTTTTCAACACTAACACAAGTGCGAAAAGTGTTTTTTCAACACTAACACAAGTGCGAAAAGTGGTTTTACAACACTAACACAAGTGCGAAAAGTGGTTTTTCAACACTAACACAAGTGCGAAAAGTGTTTTTTTCCACACTAATACAAGTGCAAAAGTGGTTTCCTGCACCAACACAAGTGCGAAAAGTGGTTTTTCAACACTAACACAAGTGCGAAAAGTGGTTTTTCAACACTAACACAAGTGCGAAAAGTGGTTTTTCAACACTATCACAAGTGCAAAAAGTGTTTTTTCCACACTAATACAAGTGCAAAAGTGGTTTCCTGCACCAACACAAGTGC
This sequence comes from Myxine glutinosa, assembly GCF_964187855.1. Taxonomy (NCBI): domain Eukaryota; kingdom Metazoa; phylum Chordata; class Myxini; order Myxiniformes; family Myxinidae; genus Myxine; species Myxine glutinosa. The sequence goes on along the minus strand of NW_027617919.1, from coordinate 85,814 downwards.
AAAAAGTGGTTTTTCAACACTAACACAAGTGCGAAAAGTGTTTTTTCAACACTAACACAAGTGCGAAAAGTGGTTTTTCAACACTATCACAAGTGCGAAAAGTGTTTTTTCCACACTAACACAAGTGCGAAAAGTGTTTTTTGCACACTAATACAAGTGCAAAAGTGGTTTCCTGCACCAACACAAGTGCGAAAAGTGGTTTTTCAACACTAACACAAGTGCGAAAAGTGTTTTTTCCACACTAATACAAGTGCAAAAGTGGTTTCCTGCACCAACACAAGTGCGAAAAGTGGTTTTTCAACACTAACACAAGTGCGAAAAGTGGTTTTTCAACACTAACACAAGTGCGAAGTGTTTTTTCCACACTAATACAAGTGCAAAAGTGGTTTCCTGCACCAACACAAGTGCGAAACGTGGTTTTTCAACACTAACACAAGTACGAAAAGTGTTTTTTCCACAGTAATACAAGTGCAAAAGTGGTTTCCTGCACCAACACAAGTGCGAAAGGTGGTTTTTCAACACTAACACAAGTGCGAAAAGTGGTTTTTCAACACTAACACAAGTGCGAAAAGTGTTTTTCCACACTAAAACAAGTGCAAATGTGGTTTCCTGCACCAACACAAGTGCGAAAAGTGGTTTTTCAACACTAACACAAGTGCGAAAAGTGGTTTTTCAACACTAACACAAGTGCGAAAAGTGGTTTTTCAACACTATCACAAGTGCAAAAAGTGTTTTTTCCACACTAATACAAGTGCAAAAGTGGTTTCCTGCACCAACACAAGTGCGAAAAGTGGTTTTTCAACACTAACACAAGTGCGAAAAGTGGTTTTTCAACACTAACACAAGTGCGATAAGTGTTTTTTCCACACTAATACAAGTGCAAAAGTGGTTTCCTGCACCAACACAAGTGCGAAAAGTGGTTTTTCAACACTAACACAAGTGCAAAAAGTGTTTTTTCCACACCAATACAAGTGCAAAAGTGGTTTCCTGCACCAACACAAGTGCGAAAAGTGGTTTTTCAACACTAACACAAGTGCGAAAAGTGTTTTTTCCACACTAATACAAGTGCAAAAGTGGTTTCCTGCACCAACACAAGTGCGAAAAGTGGTTTTTCAACACTAACACAAGTGCGAAAAGTGGTTTTTCAACACTAACACAAGTGCGAAAAGTGGTTTTTCAACACTATCACAAGTGCAAAAAGTGTTTTTTCCACACTAATACAAGTGCAAAAGTGGTTTCCTGCACCAACACAAGTGCGAAAAGTGGTTTTTCAACACTAACACAAGTGCGAAAAGTGTTTTTCCAACACTAACACAAGTGCGAAAAGTGTTTTTTCAACACTAACACAAGTGCGAAAAGTGGTTTTTCAACACTAACACAAGTGCGAAAAGTGTTTTTTCCACACTAATACAAGTGCAAAAGTGGTTTCCTGCACCAACACAAGTGCGAAAAGTGGTTTTTCAACACTAACACAAGTGCGAAAAGTGGTTTTTCAACACTAACACAAGTGCGAAAAGTGGTTTTTCAACACTATCACAAGTGCAAAAAGTGTTTTTTCCACACTAATACAAGTGCAAAAGTGGTTTCCTGCACCAACACAAGTGCGAAAAGTGGTTTTTCAACACTAACACAAGTGCGAAAAGTGTTTTTTCAACACTAACACAAGTGCGAAAAGTGGTTTTTCAACACTAACACAAGTGCGAAAAGTGTTTTTTCCACACTAATACAAGTGCAAAAGTGGTTTCCTGCACCAACACAAGTGCGAAAAGTGGTTTTTCAACACTAACACAAGTGCAAAAAGTGTTTTTTCCACACCAATACAAGTGCAAAAGTGGTTTCCTGCACCAACACAAGTGCGAAAAGTGGTTTTTCAACACTAACACAAGTGCGAAAAGTGTTTTTTCCACACTAATACAAGTGCAAAAGTGGTTTCCTGCACCAACACAAGTGCGAAAAGTGGTTTTTCAACACTAACACAAGTGCAAAAAGTGTTTTTTCCACACCAATACAAGTGCAAAAGTGGTTTCCTGCACCAACACAAGTGCGAAAAGTGGTTTTTCAACACTAACACAAGTGCGAAAAGTGGTTTTTCAACACTAACACAAGTGCGAAAAGTGGTTTTTCAACACTATCACAAGTGCAAAAAGTGTTTTTTCCACACTAATACAAGTGCAAAAGTGGTTTCCTGCAACAACACAAGTGCGAAAAGTGGTTTTTCAACACTAACACAAGTGTGAAAAGTGGTTTTTCAACACTAACACAAGTGCGAAAAGTGGTTTTTCCACACTAATACAAGTGCAAAAGTGGTTTGCTGCACCAACACAAGTGAGAAAAGTGGTTTTTCAACACTAACACAAGTGCGAAAAGTGGTTTTTCCACACTAATACAAGTGCAAAAGTGGTTTCCTGCAACAACACAAGTGCGAAAAGTGGTTTTTCAACACTAACACAAGTGCGAAAAGTGGTTTTTCAACACTAACACAAGTGCGAAAAGTGGTTTTTCAACACTATCACAAGTGCAAAAAGTGTTTTTTCCACACTAATACAAGTGCAAAAGTGGTTTCCTGCACCAATAAAAGTGCGAAAAGTGGTTTTTCAACACTAACACAAGTGCGAAAAGTGGTTTTTCAACACTAACACAAGTGCGAAAAGTGGTTTTTCAACACCAACACAAGTGCGAAAAGTGGTTTTTCCACACTAATACAAGTGCAAAATTGGTTTCCTGCACCAACACAAGTGCGAAAAGTGGTTTTTCAACACTAACACAAGTGCGAAAAGTGGTTTTTCAACACCAACACAAGTGCGAAAAGTGGTTTTTGAACACCAACACAAGTGCGAAAAGTGGTTTTTCAACACTAACACAAGTGCGAAAAGTGTTTTTTCCACACTAATACAAGTGCAAAAGTGGTTTCCTGCACCAACACAAGTGCGAAAAGTGGTTTTTCAACACTAACACAAGTGCGAAAAGTGGTTTTTCAACACTAACACAAGTGCGAAAAGTGTTTTTTCCACACTAATACAAGTGCAAAAGTGGTTTCCTGCACCAACACAAGTGCGAAACGTGGTTTTTCAACACTAACACAAGTGCGAAAAGTGTTTTTTCCACACTAATATAAGTGCAAAAGTGGTTTCCTGCACCAACACAAGTGCGAAAGGTGGTTTTTCAACACTAACACAAGTGCGAAAAGTGGTTTTTCAACACTAACACAAGTGCGAAAAGTGTTTTTCCACACTAAAACAAGTGCAAATGTGGTTCCCTGCACCAACACAAGTGCGAAAAGTGGTTTTTCAACACTAACACAAGTGCGAAAAGTGGTTTTTCAACACTAACACAAGTGCGAAAAGTGGTTTTTCAACACTATCACAAGTGCAAAAAGTGTTTTTTCCACACTAATACAAGTGCAAAAGTGGTTTCCTGCACCAACACAAGTGCGAAAGTGGTTTTTCAACACTAACACAAGTGCGAAAAGTGTTTTTTCAACACTAACACAAGTGCGAAAAGTGGTTTTTCAACACTAACACAAGTGCGAAAAGTGTTTTTTCCACACTAATACAAGTGCAAAAGTGGTTTCCTGCACCAACACAAGTGCGAAAAGTGGTTTTTCAACACTAACACAAGTGCAAAAAGTATTTTTCCACACCAATACAAGTGCAAAAGTGGTTTCCTGCACCAACACAAGTGCGAAAAGTGGTTTTTCAACACTAACACAAGTGCGAAAAGTGTTTTTTCCACACTAATACAAGTGCAAAAGTGGTTTCCTGCACCAACACAAGTGCGAAAAGTGGTTTTTCAACACTAACACAAGTGCGAAAAGTGGTTTTTCAACACTAACACAAGTGCGAAAAGTGGTTTTTCAACACTATCACAAGTGCAAAAAGTGTTTTTTCCACACTAATACAAGTGCAAAAGTGGTTTCCTGCACCAACACAAGTGCGAAAAGTGGTTTTTCAACACTAACACAAGTGCGAAAAGTGTTTTTTCAACACTAACACAAGTGCGAAAAGTGGTTTTACAACACTAACACAAGTGCGAAAAGTGGTTTTTCAACACTAACACAAGTGCGAAAAGTGTTTTTTTCCACACTAATACAAGTGCAAAAGTGGTTTCCTGCACCAACACAAGTGCGAAAAGTGGTTTTTCAACACTAACACAAGTGCGAAAAGTGGTTTTTCAACACTAACACAAGTGCGAAAAGTGGTTTTTCAACACTATCACAAGTGCAAAAAGTGTTTTTTCCACACTAATACAAGTGCAAAAGTGGTTTCCTGCACCAACACAAGTGCAAAAAGTGGTTTTTCAACACTAACACAAGTGCGAAAAGTGTTTTTTCAACACTAACACAAGTGCGAAAAGTGGTTTTTCAACACTATCACAAGTGCGAAAAGTGTTTTTTCCACACTAATACAAGTGCAAAAGTGGTTTCCTGCACCAACACAAGTGCGAAAAGTGGTTTTTCAACACTAACACAAGTGCAAAAAGTGTTTTTTCCACACCAATGCAAGTGCAAAAGTGGTTTCCTGCACCAACACAAGTGCGAAAAGTGGTTTTTCAACACTAACACAAGTGCGAAAAGTGTTTTTTCCACACTAATACAAGTGCAAAAGTGGTTTCCTGCACCAACACAAGTGCGAAAAGTGGTTTTTCAACACTAACACAAGTGCGAAAAGTGGTTTTTCAACACTAACACAAGTGCGAAAAGTGGTTTTTCAACACTATCACAAGTGCAAAAAGTGTTTTTTCCACACTAATACAAGTGCAAAAGTGGTTTCCTGCACCAACACAAGTGCGGAAAGTGGTTTTTCAACACTAACACAAGTGCGAAAAGTGGTTTTTCAACACTAACACAAGTGCGAAAAGTGTTTTTTCCACACTAATACAAGTGCAAAAGTGGTTTCCTGCACCAACACAAGTGCGAAAAGTGGTTTTTCAACACTAACACAAGTGCGAAAAGTGGTTTTTCAACACTAACACAAGTGCTAAAAGTGTTTTTTCCACACTAATACAAGTGCAAAAGTGGTTTCCTGCACCAACACAAGTGCGAAAAGTGGTTTTTCAACACTAACACAAGTGCGAAAAATGTTTTTTCCACACTAATACAAGTGCAAAAGTGGTTTCCTGCACCAACACAAGTGCGAAAAGTGGTTTTTCAACACTAACACAAGTGCGAAAAGTGGTTTTTCAACACTAACACAAGTGCGAAAAGTGGTTTTTCAACACTAACACAAGTGCGAAAAGTGTTTTTTCCACACTAATACAAGTGCAAAAGTAGTTTCCTGCACCAACACAAGTGCGAAAAGTGGTTTTTCAACACTAACACAAGTGCGAAAAGTGGTTTTTCAACACTAACACAAGTGCAAAAAGTGTTTTTTCCACATCAATACAAGTGCAAAAGTGGTTTCCTGCACCAACACAAGTGCGAAAAGTGGTTTTTCAACACTAACACAAGTGCGAAAAGTGGTTTTTCAACACTAACACAAGTGCGAAAAGTGGTTTTTCAACACTAACACAAGTGCGAAAAGTGGTTTTTCAACACTAACACAAGTGCGAAAAGTGGTTTTTCCACACTAATACAAGTGCAAAAGTGGTTTGCTGCACCAACACAAGTGCGAAAAGTGGTTTTTCAACACTAACACAAGTGCGAAAAGTGGTTTTTCAACACCAACACAAGTGCGAAAAGTGGTTTTTCAACACTAACACAAGTGCGAAAAGTGTTTTTTCCACACTAATACAAGTGCAAAAGTGGTTTCCTGCACCAACACAAGTGCGAAAAGTGGTTTTTCAACACTAACACAAGTGCGAAAAGTGGTTTTTCAACACTAACACAAGTGCGAAAAGTGGTTTTTCAACACTATCACAAGTGCAAAAAGTGTTTTTTCCACACTAATACAAGTGTAAAAGTGGTTTCCTGCACCAACACAAGTCCGAAAAGTGGTTTTTCAACACTAACACAAGTGCGAAAAGTGGTTTTTCAACACTAACACAAGTGCGAAAAGTGGTTTTTCCACACTAATACAAGTGCAAAAGTTGTTTCCTGCACCAACACAAGTGCGAAAATTGGTTTTTCAACACTAACACAAGTGCGAAAAGTGGTTTTTCAACACTAACACAAATGCGTAAAGTGGTTTTTCAACACTAACACAAGTGCAAAAAGTAGTTTTTCAACACTAACACAATTGCGAAAAGTAGTTTTTCAACACTATCACAAGTGCGAAAAGTGGGTTTTCCACACAAATACAAGTGCAAAAGTGCTTTCCTGCACCAACACAAGTGCGAAAAGTGGTTTTTCAACACTAACACAAGTGCGAAAAGTGGTTTTTCAACATCAACACAAGTGCGAAAAGTGGTTTTTCAACACTAACACAAGTGCGAAAAGTGGTTTTTCAACACTAACACAAATGCGAAAAGTGGTTTTTCAACACTAACACAAGTGCGAAAAGTGGTTTTTCAACACTAACACAAGTGCGAAAAGTGTTTTTCCACACTAATACAAGTGCAAAAGTGGTTTCCTGCACCAACACAAGTGCGAAAAGTGGTTTTTCAACACTAACACAAGTGCGAAAAGTGGTTTTTCAACACCAACACAAGTGCGAAAAGTGGTTTTTCAACACTAACACAAGTGCGAAAAGTGTTTTTTCCACACTAATACAAGTGCAAAAGTGGTTTCCTGCACCAACACAAGTGTGAAAAGTGGTTTTTCAACACTAACACAAGTGCGAAAAGTGGTTTTTCAACACTAACACAAGTGCGAAAAGTGGTTTTTCAACACTATCACAAGTGCAAAAAGTGTTTTTTCCACACTAACACAAGTGCGAAAAGTGTTTTTTCAACACTAACACAAGTGCGAAAAGTGGTTTTTCAACACTAACACAAGTGCGAAAAGTGGTTTTTCAACACTAACACAAGTGCGAAAAGTGTTTTTTCCATACGAATACAAGTGCAAAAGTGGTTTCCTGCACCAACACAAGTGCGAAAAGTGGTTTTTCAACACTAACACAAGTGCGAAAAGTGGTTTTTCAACACTAACACAAGTGCGAAAAGTGGTTTTTCAACACTATCACAAGTGCAAAAAGTGTTTTTTCCACACTAATACAAGTGCAAAAGTGGTTTCCTGCACCAACACAAGTGCGAAAAGTGGTTTTTCAACACTAACACAAGTGCGAAAAGTGTTTTTTCAACACTAACACAAGTGCGAAAAGTGGTTTTTCAACACTAACACAAGTGCGAAAAGTGTTTTTTCCACACTAATACAAGTGCAAAAGTGGTTTCCTGCACCAACACAAGTGCGAAAAGTGGTTTTTCAACACTAACACAAGTGCAAAAAGTGTTTTTTCCACACCAATACAAGTGCAAAAGTGGTTTCCTGCACCAACACAAGTGCGAAAAGTGGTTTTTCAACACTAACACAAGTGCGAAAAGTGTTTTTTCCACACTAATACAAGTGCAAAAGTGGTTTCCTGCACCAACACAAGTGCGAAAAGTGGTTTTTCAACACTAACACAAGTGCGAAAAGTGGTTTTTCAACACTAACACAAGTGCGAAAAGTGGTTTTTCCACACTAATACAAGTGCAAAAGTGGTTTCCTGCACCAACACAAGTGCGAAAAGTGGTTTTTCAACACTAACACAAGTGCGAAAAGTGGTTTTTCAACACCAACACAAGTGCGAAAAGTGGTTTTTCAACACTAACACAAGTGCGAAAAGTGTTTTTTCCACACTAATACAAGTGCAAAAGTGGTTTCCTGCACCAACACAAGTGCGAAAAGTGGTTTTTCAACACTAACACAAGTGCGAAAAGTGGTTTTTCAACACTAACACAAGTGCGAAAAGTGGTTTTTCAACACTATCACAAGTGCAAAAAGTGTTTTTTCCACACTAATACAAGTGCAAAAGTGGTTTCCTGCACCAACACAAGTCCGAAAAGTGGTTTTTCAACACTAACACAAGTGCGAAAAGTGGTTTTTCAACACTAACACAAGTGCGAAAAGTGGTTTTTCCACACTAATACAAGTGCAAAAGTTGTTTCCTGCACCAACACAAGTGCGAAAATTGGTTTTTCAACACTAACACAAGTGCGAAAAGTGGTTTTTCAACACTAACACAAATGCGTAAAGTGGTTTTTCAACACTAACACAAGTGCGAAAAGTAGTTTTTCAACACTAACACAATTGCGAAAAGTAGTTTTTCAACACTATCACAAGTGCGAAAAGTGGGTTTTCCACACAAATACAAATGCAAAAGTGCTTTCCTGCACCAACACAAGTGCGAAAAGTGGTTTTTCAACACTAACACAAGTGCGAAAAGTGGTTTTTCAACACCAACACAAGTGCGAAAAGTGGTTTTTCAACACTAACACAAGTGCGAAAAGTAGTTTTTCAACACTAACACAAATGCGAAAAGTGGTTTTTCAACACTAACACAAGTGCGAAAAGTGGTTTTTCAACACTAACACAAGTGCGAAAAGTGTTTTTCCACACTAATACAAGTGCAAAAGTGGTTTCCTGCAGCAACACAAGTGCGAAAAGTGGTTTTTCAACACTAACACAAGTGCGAAAAGTGGTTTTTCAACACCAACACAAGTGCGAAAAGTGGTTTTTCAACACTAACACAAGTGCGAAAAGTGTTTTTTCCACACTAATACAAGTGCAAAAGTGGTTTCCTGCACCAACACAAGTGCGAAAAGTGGTTTTTCAACACTAACACAAGTGCGAAAAGTGGTTTTTCAACACTAACACAAGTGCGAAAAGTGGTTTTTCAACACTATCACAAGTGCAAAAAGTGTTTTTTCCACACTAATACAAGTGCAAAAGTGGTTTCCTGCACCAACACAAGTGCGAAAAGTGGTTTTTCAACACTAACACAAGTGCGAAAAGTGTTTTTTCAACACTAACACAAGTGCGAAAAGTGGTTTTTCAACACTAACACAAGTGCGAAAAGTGGTTTTTCAACACTAACACAAGTGCGAAAAGTGTTTTTTCCACACGAATACAAGTGCAAAAGTGGTTTCCTGCACCAACACAAGTGCGAAAAGTGGTTTTTCAACACTAACACAAGTGCGAAAAGTGGTTTTTCAACACTAACACAAGTGCGAAAAGTGGTTTTTCAACACTATCACAAGTGCAAAAAGTGTTTTTTCCACACTAATACAAGTGCAAAAGTGGTTTCCTGCACCAACACAAGTGCGAAAAGTGGTTTTTCAACACTAACACAAGTGCGAAAAGTGTTTTTTCAACACTAACACAAGTGCGAAAAGTGGTTTTTCAACACTAACACAAGTGCGAAAAGTGTTTTTTCCACACTAATACAAGTGCAAAAGTGGTTTCCTGCACCAACACAAGTGCGAAAAGTGGTTTTTCAACACTAACACAAGTGCAAAAAGTGTTTTTTCCACACCAATACAAGTGCAAAAGTGGTTTCCTGCACCAACACAAGTGCGAAAAGTGGTTTTTCAACACTAACACAAGTGCGAAAAGTGGTTTTTCAACACTAACACAAATGCGTAAAGTGGTTTTTCAACACTAACACAAGTGCGAAAAGTAGTTTTTCAACACTAACACAATTGCGAAAAGTAGTTTTTCAACACTATCACAAGTGCGAAAAGTGGGTTTTCCACACAAATACAAGTGCAAAAGTGCTTTCCTGCACCAACACAAGTGCGAAAAGTAGTTTTTCAACACTAACACAATTGCGAAAAGTAGTTTTTCAACACTATCACAAGTGCGAAAAGTGGGTTTTCCACACAAATACAAGTGCAAAAGTGCTTTCCTGCACCAACACAAGTGCGAAAAGTGGTTTTTCAACACCAACACAAGTGCGAAAAGTGGTTTTTCAACACTAACACAAGTGCGAAAAGTAGTTTTTCAACACTAACACAAATGCGAAAAGTGGTTTTTCAACACTAACACAAGTGCGAAAAGTGGTTTTTCAACACTAACACAAGTGCGAAAAGTGTTTTTCCACACTAATACAAGTGCAAAAGTGGTTTCCTGCACCAACACAAGTGCGAAAAGTGGTTTTTCAACACTAACACAAGTGCGAAAAGTGGTTTTTCAACACCAACACAAGTGCGAAAAGTGGTTTTTCAACACTAACACAAGTGCGAAAAGTGTTTTTTCCACACTAATACAAGTGCAAAAGTGGTTTCCTGCACCAACACAAGTGCGAAAAGTGGTTTCCTGCACCAACACAAGTGCGAAAAGTGGTTTTTCAACACTAACACAAGTGCGAAAAGTGGTTTTTCAACACTAACACAAGTGCGAAAAGTGGTTTTTCCACACTAATACAAGTGCAAAAGTGGTTTCCTGCACCAACACAAGTGCGAAAAGTGGTTTTTCAACACTAACACAAGTGCGAAAAGTGTTTTTTCAACACTAACACAAGTGCGAAAAGTGGTTTTTCAACACTAACACAAGTGCGAAAAGTGGTTTTTCAACACTAACACAAGTGCGAAAAGTGTTTTTTCCACACGAATACAAGTGCAAAAGTGGTTTCCTGCACCAACACAAGTGCGAAAAGTGGTTTTTCAACACTAACACAAGTGCGAAAAGTGGTTTTTCAACACTAACACAAGTGCGAAAAGTGGTTTTTCAACACTAACACAAGTGCGAAAAGTGGTTTTTCAACACTATCACAAGTGCAAAAAGTGTTTTTCCCACACTAATACAAGTGCAAAAGTGGTTTCCTGCACCAACACATGTGCGAAAAGTGGTTTTTCAACACTAACACAAGTGCGAAAAGTGTTTTTTCAACACTAACACAAGTGCGAAAAGTGGTTTTTCAACACTAACACAAGTGCGAAAAGTGTTTTTTCCACACTAATACAAGTGCAAAAGTGGTTTCCTGCACCAACACAAGTGCGAAAAGTGGTTTTTCAACACTAACACAAGTGCAAAAAGTGTTTTTTCCACAGCAATACAAGTGCAAAAGTGGTTTCCTGCACCAACACAAGTGCGAAAAGTGGTTTTTCAACACTAACACAAGTGCGAAAAGTGTTTTTTCCACACTAATACAAGTGCAAAAGTGGTTTCCTGCACCAACACAAGTGCGAAAAGTGGTTTTTCAACACTAACACAAGTGCAAAAAGTGTTTTTTCCACACCAATACAAGTGCAAAAGTGGTTTCCTGCACCAACACAAGTGCGAAAAGTGGTTTTTCAACACTAACACAAGTGCGAAAAGTGGTTTTTCAACACTAACACAAGTGCGAAAAGTGGTTTTTCAACACTATCACAAGTGCAAAAAGTGTTTTTTCCACACTAATACAAGTGCAAAAGTGGTTTCCTGCAACAACACAAGTGCGAAAAGTGGTTTTTCAACACCAACACAAGTGCGAAAAGTGGTTTTTCAACACTAACACAAGTGCGAAAAGTAGTTTTTCAACACTATCACAAGTGCGAAAAGTGGTTTTTCCAAACTAATACAAGTGCAAAAGTGCTTTCCTGCACCAACACAAGTGCGAAAAGTGGTTTTTCAACACTAACACAAGTGCGAAAAGTGGTTTTTCAACACCAACACAAGTGCGAAAAGTGGTTTTTCAACACTAACACAAGTGCGAAAAGTGGTTTTTCAACACTAACACAAGTGCGAAAAGTGTTTTTCCACACTAAAACAAGTGCAAATGTGGTTCCCTGCACCAACACAAGTGCGAAAAGTGGTTTTTCAACACTAACACAAGTGCGAAAAGTGGTTTTTCAACACTAACACAAGTGCGAAAAGTGGTTTTTCAACACTATCACAAGTGCAAAAAGTGTTTTTTCCACACTAATACAAGTGCAAAAGTGGTTTCCTGCACCAACACAAGTGCGAAAAGTGGTTTTTCAACACTAACACAAGTGCGAAAAGTGTTTTTTCAACACTAACACAAGTGCGAAAAGTGGTTTTTCAACACTAACACAAGTGCGAAAAGTGTTTTTTCCACACTAATACAAGTGCAAAAGTGGTTTCCTGCACCAACACAAGTGCGAAAAGTGGTTTTTCAACACTAACACAAGTGCAAAAAGTATTTTTCCACACCAATACAAGTGCAAAAGTGGTTTCCTGCACCAACACAAGTGCGAAAAGTGGTTTTTCAACACTAACACAAGTGCGAAAAGTGTTTTTTCCACACTAATACAAGTGCAAAAGTGGTTTCCTGCACCAACACAAGTGCGAAAAGTGGTTTTTCAACACTAACACAAGTGCGAAAAGTGGTTTTTCAACACTAACACAAGTGCGAAAAGTGGTTTTTCAACACTATCACAAGTGCAAAAAGTGTTTTTTCCACACTAATACAAGTGCAAAAGTGGTTTCCTGCACCAACACAAGTGCGAAAAGTGGTTTTTCAACACTAACACAAGTGCGAAAAGTGTTTTTTCAACACTAACACAAGTGCGAAAAGTGGTTTTACAACACTAACACAAGTGCGAAAAGTGGTTTTTCAACACTAACACAAGTGCGAAAAGTGTTTTTTCCACACTAATACAAGTGCAAAAGTGGTTTCCTGCACCAACACAAGTGCGAAAAGTGGTTTTTCAACACTAACACAAGTGCGAAAAGTGGTTTTTCAACACTAACACAAGTGCGAAAAGTGGTTTTTCAACACTATCACAAGTGCAAAAAGTGTTTTTTCCACACTAATACAAGTGCAAAAGTGGTTTCCTGCACCAACACAAGTGCAAAAAGTGGTTTTTCAACACTAACACAAGTGCGAAAAGTGTTTTTTCAACACTAACACAAGTGCGAAAAGTGGTTTTTCAACACTATCACAAGTGCGAAAAGTGTTTTTTCCACACTAATACAAGTGCAAAAGTGGTTTCCTGCACCAACACAAGTGCGAAAAGTGGTTTTTCAACACTAACACAAGTGCAAAAAGTGTTTTTTCCACACCAATACAAGTGCAAAAGTGGTTTCCTGCACCAACACAAGTGCGAAAAGTGGTTTTTCAACACTAACACAAGTGCGAAAAGTGTTTTTTCCACACTAATACAAGTGCAAAAGTGGTTTCCTGCACCAACACAAGTGCGAAAAGTGGTTTTTCAACACTAACACAAGTGCGAAAAGTGGTTTTTCAACACTAACACAAGTGCGAAAAGTGGTTTTTCAACACTATCACAAGTGCAAAAAGTGTTTTTTCCACACTAATACAAGTGCAAAAGTGGTTTCCTGCACCAACACAAGTGCGGAAAGTGGTTTTTCAACACTAACACAAGTGCGAAAAGTGGTTTTTCAACACTAACACAAGTGCGAAAAGTGTTTTTTCCACACTAATACAAGTGCAAAAGTGGTTTCCTGCACCAACACAAGTGCAAAAAGTGGGTTTTCAACACTAACACAAGTGCGAAAAGTGGTTTTTCAACACTAACACAAGTGCTAAAAGTGTTTTTTCCACACTAATACAAGTGCAAAAGTGGTTTCCTGCACCAACACAAGTGCGAAAAGTGGTTTTTCAACACTAACACAAGTGCGAAAAATGTTTTTTCCACACTAATACAAGTGCAAAAGTGGTTTCCTGCACCAACACAAGTGCGAAAAGTGGTTTTTCAACACTAACACAAGTGCGAAAAGTGGTTTTTCAACACTAACACAAGTGCGAAAAGTGGTTTTTCAACACTAACACAAGTGCGAAAAGTGTTTTTTCCACACTAATACAAGTGCAAAAGTAGTTTCCTGCACCAACACAAGTGCGAAAAGTGGTTTTTCAACACTAACACAAGTGCGAAAAGTGGTTTTTCAACACTAACACAAGTGCAAAAAGTGTTTTTTCCACACCAATACAAGTGCAAAAGTGGTTTCCTGCACCAACACAAGTGTGAAAAGTGGTTTTTCAACACTAACACAAGTGCGAAAAGTGGTTTTTCAACACTAACACAAGTGCGAAAAGTGGTTTTTCAACACTAACACAAGTGCGAAAAGTGGTTTTTCAACACTAACACAAGTGCGAAAAGTGGTTTTTCAACACTAACACAAGTGCGAAAAGTGGTTTTTCAACACTAACACAAATGCGTAAAGTGGTTTTTCAACACTAACACAAGTGCGAAAAGTAGTTTTTCAACACTAACACAATTGCGAAAAGTAGTTTTTCAACACTATCACAAGTGCGAAAAGTGGGTTTTCCACACAAATACAAATGCAAAAGTGCTTTCCTGCACCAACACAAGTGCGAAAAGTGGTTTTTCAACACTAACACAAGTGCGAAAAGTGGTTTTTCAACACCAACACAAGTGCGAAAAGTGGTTTTTCAACACTAACACAAGTGCGAAAAGTAGTTTTTCAACACTAACACAAATGCGAAAAGTGGTTTTTCAACACTAACACAAGTGCGAAAAGTGGTTTTTCAACACTAACACAAGTGCGAAAAGTGTTTTTCCACACTAATACAAGTGCAAAAGTGGTTTCCTGCACCAACACAAGTGCGAAAAGTGGTTTTTCAACACTAACACAAGTGCGAAAAGTGGTTTTTCAACACCAACACAAGTGCGAAAAGTGGTTTTTCAACACTAACACAAGTGCGAAAAGTGTTTTTTCCACACTAATACAAGTGCAAAAGTGGTTTCCTGCACCAACACAAGTGCGAAAAGTGGTTTTTCAACACTAACACAAGTGCGAAAAGTGGTTTTTCAACACTAACACAAGAGCGAAAAGTGGTTTTTCAACACTATCACAAGTGCAAAAAGTGTTTTTTCCACACTAATACAAGTCCAAAAGTGGTTTCCTGCACCAACACAAGTGCGAAAAGTGGTTTTTCAACACTAACACAAGTGCGAAAAGTGTTTTTTCAACACTAACACAAGTGCGAAAAGTGGTTTTACAACACTAACACAAGTGCGAAAAGTGGTTTTTCAACACTAACACAAGTGCGAAAAGTGTTTTTTCCACACTAATACAAGTGCAAAAGTGGTTTCCTGCACCAACACAAGTGCGAAAAGTGGTTTTTCAACACTAACACAAGTGCGAAAAGTGGTTTTTCAACACTAACACAAGTGCGAAAAGTGGTTTTTCAACACTATCACAAGTGCAAAAAGTGTTTTTTCCACACTAATACAAGTGCAAAAGTGGTTTCCTGCACCAACACAAGTGCAAAAAGTGGTTTTTCAACACTAACACAAGTGCGAAAAGTGTTTTTTCAACACTAACACAAGTGCGAAAAGTGGTTTTTCAACACTATCACAAGTGCGAAAAGTGTTTTTTCCACACTAATACAAGTGCAAAAGTGGTTTCCTGCACCAACACAAGTGCGAAAAGTGGTTTTTCAACACTAACACAAGTGCAAAAAGTGTTTTTTCCACACCAATACAAGTGCAAAAGTGGTTTCCTGCACCAACACAAGTGCGAAAAGTGGTTTTTCAACACTAACACAAGTGCGAAAAGTGTTTTTTCCACACTAATACAAGTGCAAAAGTGGTTTCCTGCACCAACACAAGTGCGAAAAGTGGTTTTTCAACACTAACACAAGTGCGAAAAGTGGTTTTTCAACACTAACACAAGTGCGAAAAGTGGTTTTTCAACACTATCACAAGTGCAAAAAGTGTTTTTTCCACACTAATACAAGTGCAAAAGTGGTTTCCTGCACCAACACAAGTGCGGAAAGTGGTTTTTCAACACTAACACAAGTGCGAAAAGTGGTTTTTCAACACTAACACAAGTGCGAAAAGTGTTTTTTCCACACTAATACAAGTGCAAAAGTGGTTTCCTGCACCAACACAAGTGCAAAAAGTGGTTTTTCAACACTAACACAAGTGCGAAAAGTGGTTTTTCAACACTAACACAAGTGCTAAAAGTGTTTTTTCCACACTAATACAAGTGCAAAAGTGGTTTCCTGCACCAACACAAGTGCGAAAAGTGGTTTTTCAACACTAACACAAGTGCGAAAAATGTTTTTTCCACACTAATACAAGTGCAAAAGTGGTTTCCTGCACCAACACAAGTGCGAAAAGTGGTTTTTCAACACTAACACAAGTGCGAAAAGTGGTTTTTCAACACTAACACAAGTGCGAAAAGTGGTTTTTCAACACTAACACAAGTGCGAAAAGTGTTTTTTCCACACTAATACAAGTGCAAAAGTAGTTTCCTGCACCAACACAAGTGCGAAAAGTGGTTTTTCAACACTAACACAAGTGCGAAAAGTGGTTTTTCAACACTAACACAAGTGCAAAAAGTGTTTTTTCCACACCAATACAAGTGCAAAAGTGGTTTCCTGCACCAACACAAGTGTGAAAAGTGGTTTTTCAACACTAACACAAGTGCGAAAAGTGGTTTTTCAACACTAACACAAGTGCGAAAAGTGGTTTTTCAACACTAACACAAGTGCGAAAAGTGGTTTTTCAACACTAACACAAGTGCGAAAAGTGGTTTTTCAACACTAACACAAGTGCGAAAAGTGGTTTTTCAACACTAACACAAATGCGTAAAGTGGTTTTTCAACACTAACACAAGTGCGAAAAGTAGTTTTTCAACACTAACACAATTGCGAAAAGTAGTTTTTCAACACTATCACAAGTGCGAAAAGTGGGTTTTCCACACAAATACAAATGCAAAAGTGCTTTCCTGCACCAACACAAGTGCGAAAAGTGGTTTTTCAACACTAACACAAGTGCGAAAAGTGGTTTTTCAACACCAACACAAGTGCGAAAAGTGGTTTTTCAACACTAACACAAGTGCGAAAAGTAGTTTTTCAACACTAACACAAATGCGAAAAGTGGTTTTTCAACACTAACACAAGTGCGAAAAGTGGTTTTTCAACACTAACACAAGTGCGAAAAGTGTTTTTCCACACTAATACAAGTGCAAAAGTGGTTTCCTGCACCAACACAAGTGCGAAAAGTGGTTTTTCAACACTAACACAAGTGCGAAAAGTGGTTTTTCAACACCAACACAAGTGCGAAAAGTGGTTTTTCAACACTAACACAAGTGCGAAAAGTGTTTTTTCCACACTAATACAAGTGCAAAAGTGGTTTCCTGCACCAACACAAGTGCGAAAAGTGGTTTTTCAACACTAACACAAGTGCGAAAAGTGGTTTTTCAACACTAACACAAGTGCGAAAAGTGGTTTTTCAACACTATCACAAGTGCAAAAAGTGTTTTTTCCACACTAATACAAGTGCAAAAGTGGTTTCCTGCACCAACACAAGTGCGAAAAGTGGTTTTTCAACACTAACACAAGTGCGAAAAGTGTTTTTTCAACACTAACACAAGTGCGAAAAGTGGTTTTTCAACACTAACACAAGTGCGAAAAGTGGTTTTTCAACACTAACACAAGTGCGAAAAGTGTTTTTTCCACACGAATACAAGTGCAAAAGTGGTTTCCTGCACCAACACAAGTGCGAAAAGTGGTTTTTCAACACTAACACAAGTGCGAAAAGTGGTTTTTCAACACTAACACAAGTGCGAAAAGTGGTTTTTCAACACTATCACAAGTGCAAAAAGTGTTTTTTCCACACTAATACAAGTGCAAAAGTGGTTTCCTGCACCAACACAAGTGCGAAAAGTGGTTTTTCAACACTAACACAAGTGCGAAAAGTGTTTTTTCAACACTAACACAAGTGCGAAAAGTGGTTTTTCAACACTAACACAAGTGCGAAAAGTGTTTTTTTCACACTAATACAAGTGCAAAAGTGGTTTCCTGCACCAACACAAGTGCGAAAAGTGGTTTTTCAACACTAACACAAGTGCAAAAAGTGTTTTTTCCACACCAATACAAGTGCAAAAGTGGTTTCCTGCACCAACACAAGTGCGAAAAGTGGTTTTTCAACACTAACACAAGTGCGAAAAGTGGTTTTTCAACACTAACACAAATGCGTAAAGTGGTTTTTCAACACTAACACAAGTGCGAAAAGTAGTTTTTCAACACTAACACAATTGCGAAAAGTAGTTTTTCAACACTATCACAAGTGCGAAAAGTGGGTTTTCCACACAAATACAAGTGCAAAAGTGCTTTCCTGCACCAACACAAGTGCGAAAAGTGGTTTTTCAACACTAACACAAGTGCGAAAAGTGGTTTTTCAACACCAACACAAGTGCGAAAAGTGGTTTTTCAACACTAACACAAGTGCGAAAAGTAGTTTTTCAACACTAACACAAATGCGAAAAGTGGTTTTTCAACACTAACACAAGTGCGAAAAGTGGTTTTTCAACACTAACACAAGTGCGAAAAGTGTTTTTCCACACTAATACAAGTGCAAAAGTGGTTTCCTGCACCAACACAAGTGCGAAAAGTGGTTTTTCAACACTAACACAAGTGCGAAAAGTGGTTTTTCAACACCAACACAAGTGCGAAAAGTGGTTTTTCAACACTAACACAAGTGCGAAAAGTGTTTTTTCCACACTAATACAAGTGCAAAAGTGGTTTCCTGCACCAACACAAGTGCGAAAAGTGGTTTTTCAACACTAACACAAGTGCGAAAAGTGGTTTTTCAACACTAACACAAGTGCGAAAAGTGGTTTTTGAACACTATCACAAGTGCAAAAAGTGTTTTTTCCACACTAATACAAGTGCAAAAGTGGTTTCCTGCACCAACACAAGTGCGAAAAGTGGTTTTTCAACACTAACACAAGTGCGAAAAGTGTTTTTTCAACACTAACACAAGTGCGAAAAGTGGTTTTTCAACACTAACACAAGTGCGAAAAGTGGTTTTTCAACACTAACACAAGTGCGAAAAGTGTTTTTTCCACACGAATACAAGTGCAAAAGTGGTTTCCTGCACCAACACAAGTGCGAAAAGTGGTTTTTCAACACTAACACAAGTGCGAAAAGTGGTTTTTCAACACTAACACAAGTGCGAAAAGTGGTTTTTCAACACTATCACAAGTGCAAAAAGTGTTTTTTCCACACTAATACAAGTGCAAAAGTGGTTTCCTGCACCAACACAAGTGCGAAAAGTGGTTTTTCAACACTAACACAAGTGCGAAAAGTGTTTTTTCAACACTAACACAAGTGCGAAAAGTGGTTTTTCAACACTAACACAAGTGCGAAAAGTGTTTTTTCCACACTAATACAAGTGCAAAAGTGGTTTCCTGCACCAACACAAGTGCGAAAAGTGGTTTTTCAACACTAACACAAGTGCAAAAAGTGTTTTTTCCACAGCAATACAAGTGCAAAAGTGGTTTCCTGCACCAACACAAGTGCGAAAAGTGGTTTTTCAACACTAACACAAGTGCGAAAAGTGTTTTTTCCACACTAATACAAGTGCAAAAGTGGTTTCCTGCACCAACACAAGTGCGAAAAGTGGTTTTTCAACACTAACACAAGTGCAAAAAGTGTTTTTTCCACACCAATACAAGTGCAAAAGTGGTTTCCTGCACCAACACAAGTGCGAAAAGTGGTTTTTCAACACTAACACAAGTGCGAAAAGTGGTTTTTCAACACTAACACAAGTGCGAAAAGTGGTTTTTCAACACTATCACAAGTGCAAAAAGTGTTTTTTCCACACTAATACAAGTGCAAAAGTGGTTTCCTGCAACAACACAAGTGCGAAAAGTGGTTTTTCAACACCAACACAAGTGCGAAAAGTGGTTTTTCAACACTAACACAAGTGCGAAAAGTAGTTTTTCAACACTATCACAAGTGCGAAAAGTGGTTTTTCCACACTAATACAAGTGCAAAAGTGCTTTCCTGCACCAACACAAGTGCGAAAAGTGGTTTTTCAACACTAACACAAGTGCGAAAAGTGGTTTTTCAACACCAACACAAGTGCGAAAAGTGGTTTTTCAACACTAACACAAGTGCGAAAAGTGGTTTTTCAACACTAACACAAGTGCGAAAAGTGTTTTTCCACACTAAAACAAGTGCAAATGTGGTTCCCTGCACCAACACAAGTGCGAAAAGTGGTTTTTCAACACTAACACAAGTGCGAAAAGTGGTTTTTCAACACTAACACAAGTGCGAAAAGTGGTTTTTCAACACTATCACAAGTGCAAAAAGTGTTTTTTCCACACTAATACAAGTGCAAAAGTGGTTTCCTGCACCAACACAAGTGCGAAAAGTGGTTTTTCAACACTAACACAAGTGCGAAAAGTGTTTTTTCAACACTAACACAAGTGCGAAAAGTGGTTTTTCAACACTAACACAAGTGCGAAAAGTGTTTTTTCCACACTAATACAAGTGCAAAAGTGGTTTCCTGCACCAACACAAGTGCGAAAAGTGGTTTTTCAACACTAACACAAGTGCAAAAAGTATTTTTCCACACCAATACAAGTGCAAAAGTGGTTTCCTGCACCAACACAAGTGCGAAAAGTGGTTTTTCAACACTAACACAAGTGCGAAAAGTGTTTTTTCCACACTAATACAAGTGCAAAAGTGGTTTCCTGCACCAACACAAGTGCGAAAAGTGGTTTTTCAACACTAACACAAGTGCGAAAAGTGGTTTTTCAACACTAACACAAGTGCGAAAAGTGGTTTTTCAACACTATCACAAGTGCAAAAAGTGTTTTTTCCACACTAATACAAGTGCAAAAGTGGTTTCCTGCACCAACACAAGTGCGAAAAGTGGTTTTTCAACACTAACACAAGTGCGAAAAGTGTTTTTTCAACACTAACACAAGTGCGAAAAGTGGTTTTACAACACTAACACAAGTGCGAAAAGTGGTTTTTCAACACTAACACAAGTGCGAAAAGTGTTTTTTCCACACTAATACAAGTGCAAAAGCGGTTTCCTGCACCAACACAAGTGCGAAAAGTGGTTTTTCAACACTAACACAAGTGCGAAAAGTGGTTTTTCAACACTAACACAAGTGCGAAAAGTGGTTTTTCAACACTATCACAAGTGCAAAAAGTGTTTTTTCCACACTAATACAAGTGCAAAAGTGGTTTCCTGCACCAACACAAGTGCAAAAAGTGGTTTTTCAACACTAACACAAGTGCGAAAAGTGTTTTTTCAACACTAACACAAGTGCGAAAAGTGGTTTTTCAACACTATCACAAGTGCGAAAAGTGTTTTTTCCACACTAATACAAGTGCAAAAGTGGTTTCCTGCACCAACACAAGTGCGAAAAGTGGTTTTTCAACACTAACACAAGTGCAAAAAGTGTTTTTTCCACACCAATACAAGTGCAAAAGTGGTTTCCTGCACCAACACAAGTGCGAAAAGTGGTTTTTCAACACTAACACAAGTGCGAAAAGTGTTTTTTCCACACTAATACAAGTGCAAAAGTGGTTTCCTGCACCAACACAAGTGCGAAAAGTGGTTTTTCAACACTAACACAAGTGCGAAAAGTGGTTTTTCAACACTAACACAAGTGCGAAAAGTGGTTTTTCAACACTATCACAAGTGCAAAAAGTGTTTTTTCCACACTAATACAAGTGCAAAAGTGGTTTCCTGCACCAACACAAGTGCGGAAAGTGGTTTTTCAACACTAACACAAGTGCGAAAAGTGGTTTTTCAACACTAACACAAGTGCGAAAAGTGTTTTTTCCACACTAATACAAGTGCAAAAGTGGTTTCCTGCACCAACACAAGTGCGAAAAGTGGTTTTTCAACACTAACACAAGTGCGAAAAGTGGTTTTTCAACACTAACACAAGTGCTAAAAGTGTTTTTTCCACACTAATACAAGTGCAAAAGTGGTTTCCTGCACCAACACAAGTGCGAAAAGTGGTTTTTCAACACTAACACAAGTGCGAAAAATGTTTTTTCCACACTAATACAAGTGCAAAAGTGGTTTCCTGCACCAACACAAGTGCGAAAAGTGGTTTTTCAACACTAACACAAGTGCGAAAAGTGGTTTTTCAACACTAACACAAGTGCGAAAAGTGGTTTTTCAACACTATCACAAGTGCGAAAAGTGGGTTTTCCACACAAATACAAGTGCAAAAGTGCTTTCCTGCACCAACACAAGTGCGAAAAGTGGTTTTTCAACACTAACACAAGTGCGAAAAGTGGTTTTTCAACACCAACACAAGTGCGAAAAGTGGTTTTTCAACACTAACACAAGTGCGAAAAGTGGTTTTTCAACACTAACACAAATGCGAAAAGTGGTTTTTCAACACTAACACAAGTGCGAAAAGTGGTTTTTCAACACTAACACAAGTGCGAAAAGTGTTTTTCCACACTAATACAAGTGCAAAAGTGGTTTCCTGCACCAACACAAGTGCGAAAAGTGGTTTTTCAACACTAACACAAGTGCGAAAAGTGGTTTTTCAACACCAACACAAGTGCGAAAAGTGGTTTTTCAACACTAACACAAGTGCGAAAAGTGTTTTTTCCACACTAATACAAGTGCAAAAGTGGTTTCCTGCACCAACACAAGTGTGAAAAGTGGTTTTTCAACACTAACACAAGTGCGAAAAGTGGTTTTTCAACACTAACACAAGTGCGAAAAGTGGTTTTTCAACACTATCACAAGTGCAAAAAGTGTTTTTTCCACACTAATACAAGTGCAAAAGTGGTTTCCTGCACCAACACAAGTGCGAAAAGTGGTTTTTTCAACACTAACACAAGTGCGAAAAGTGTTTTTTCAACACTAACACAAGTGCGAAAAGTGGTTTTTCAACACTAACACAAGTGCGAAAAGTGGTTTTTCAACACTAACACAAGTGCGAAAAGTGTTTTTTCCACACGAATACAAGTGCAAAAGTGGTTTCCTGCACCAACACAAGTGCGAAAAGTGGTTTTTCAACACTAACACAAGTGCGAAAAGTGGTTTTTCAACACTAACACAAGTGCGAAAAGTGGTTTTTCAACACTATCACAAGTGCAAAAAGTGTTTTTTCCACACTAATACAAGTGCAAAAGTGGTTTCCTGCACCAACACAAGTGCGAAAAGTGGTTTTTCAACACTAACACAAGTGCGAAAAGTGTTTTTTCAACACTAACACAAGTGCGAAAAGTGGTTTTTCAACACTAACACAAGTGCGAAAAGTGTTTTTTCCACACTAATACAAGTGCAAAAGTGGTTTCCTGCAACAACACAAGTGCGAAAAGTGGTTTTTCAACACCAACACAAGTGCGAAAAGTGGTTTTTCAACACTAACACAAGTGCGAAAAGTAGTTTTTCAACACTATCACAAGTGCGAAAAGTGGTTTTTCCACACTAATACAAGTGCAAAAGTGCTTTCCTGCACCAACACATGTGCGAAAAGTGGTTTTTCAACACTAACACAAGTGCGAAAAGTGGTTTTTCAACACCAACACAAGTGCGAAAAGTGGTTTTTCAACACTAACACAAGTGCGAAAAGTGGTTTTTCAACACTAACACAAGTGCGAAAAGTGTTTTTCCACACTAAAACAAGTGCAAATGTGGTTCCCTGCACCAACACAAGTGCGAAAAGTGGTTTTTCAACACTAACACAAGTGCGAAAAGTGGTTTTTCAACACTAACACAAGTGCGAAAAGTGGTTTTTCAACACTATCACAAGTGCAAAAAGTGTTTTTTCCACACTAATACAAGTGCAAAAGTGGTTTCCTGCACCAACACAAGTGCGAAAAGTGGTTTTTCAACACTAACACAAGTGCGAAAAGTGTTTTTTCAACACTAACACAAGTGCGAAAAGTGGTTTTTCAACACTAACACAAGTGCGAAAAGTGTTTTTTCCACACTAATACAAGTGCAAAAGTGGTTTCCTGCACCAACACAAGTGCGAAAAGTGGTTTTTCAACACTAACACAAGTGCAAAAAGTATTTTTCCACACCAATACAAGTGCAAAAGTGGTTTCCTGCACCAACACAAGTGCGAAAAGTGGTTTTTCAACACTAACACAAGTGCGAAAAGTGTTTTTTCCACACTAATACAAGTGCAAAAGTGGTTTCCTGCACCAACACAAGTGCGAAAAGTGGTTTTTCAACACTAACACAAGTGCGAAAAGTGGTTTTTCAACACTAACACAAGTGCGAAAAGTGGTTTTTCAACACTATCACAAGTGCAAAAAGTGTTTTTTCCACACTAATACAAGTGCAAAAGTGGTTTCCTGCACCAACACAAGTGCGAAAAGTGGTTTTTCAACACTAACACAAGTGCGAAAAGTGTTTTTTCAACACTAACACAAGTGCGAAAAGTGGTTTTACAACACTAACACAAGTGCGAAAAGTGGTTTTTCAACACTAACACAAGTGCGAAAAGTGTTTTTTCCACACTAATACAAGTGCAAAAGCGGTTTCCTGCACCAACACAAGTGCGAAAAGTGGTTTTTCAACACTAACACAAGTGCGAAAAGTGGTTTTTCAACACTAACACAAGTGCGAAAAGTGGTTTTTCAACACTATCACAAGTGCAAAAAGTGTTTTTTCCACACCAATACAAGTGCAAAAGTGGTTTCCTGCACCAACACAAGTGCGAAAAGTGGTTTTTCAACACTAACACAAGTGCGAAAAGTGTTTTTTCAACACTAACACAAGTGCGAAAAGTGGTTTTTCAACACTAACACAAGTGCGAAAAGTGTTTTTTTCACACTAATACAAGTGCAAAAGTGGTTTCCTGCACCAACACAAGTGCGAAAAGTGGTTTTTCAACACTAACACAAGTGCAAAAAGTGTTTTTTCCACACCAATACAAGTGCAAAAGTGGTTTCCTGCACCAACACAAGTGCGAAAAGTGGTTTTTCAACACTAACACAAGTGCGAAAAGTGGTTTTTCAACACTAACACAAATGCGTAAAGTGGTTTTTCAACACTAACACAAGTGCGAAAAGTAGTTTTTCAACACTAACACAATTGCGAAAAGTAGTTTTTCAACACTATCACAAGTGCGAAAAGTGGGTTTTCCACACAAATACAAGTGCAAAAGTGCTTTCCTGCACCAACACAAGTGCGAAAAGTGGTTTTTCAACACTAACACAAGTGCGAAAAGTGGTTTTTCAACACCAACACAAGTGCGAAAAGTGGTTTTTCAACACTAACACAAGTGCGAAAAGTAGTTTTTCAACACTAACACAAATGCGAAAAGTGGTTTTTCAACACTAACACAAGTGCGAAAAGTGGTTTTTCAACACTAACACAAGTGCGAAAAGTGTTTTTCCACACTAATACAAGTGCAAAAGTGGTTTCCTGCACCAACACAAGTGCGAAAAGTGGTTTTTCAACACTAACACAAGTGCGAAAAGTGGTTTTTCAACACCAACACAAGTGCGAAAAGTGGTTTTTCAACACTAACACAAGTGCGAAAAGTGTTTTTTCCACACTAATACAAGTGCAAAAGTGGTTTCCTGCACCAACACAAGTGCGAAAAGTGGTTTTTCAACACTAACACAAGTGCGAAAAGTGGTTTTTCAACACTAACACAAGTGCGAAAAGTGGTTTTTCAACACTATCACAAGTGCAAAAAGTGTTTTTTCCACACTAATACAAGTGCAAAAGTGGTTTCCTGCACCAACACAAGTGCGAAAAGTGGTTTTTCAACACTAACACAAGTGCGAAAAGTGTTTTTTCAACACTAACACAAGTGCGAAAAGTGGTTTTTCAACACTAACACAAGTGCGAAAAGTGGTTTTTCAACACTAACACAAGTGCGAAAAGTGTTTTTTCCACACGAATACAAGTGCAAAAGTGGTTTCCTGCACCAACACAAGTGCGAAAAGTGGTTTTTCAACACTAACACAAGTGCGAAAAGTGGTTTTTCAACACTAACACAAGTGCGAAAAGTGGTTTTTCAACACTATCACAAGTGCAAAAAGTGTTTTTTCCACACTAATACAAGTGCAAAAGTGGTTTCCTGCACCAACACAAGTGCGAAAAGTGGTTTTTCAACACTAACACAAGTGCGAAAAGTGTTTTTTCAACACTAACACAAGTGCGAAAAGTGGTTTTTCAACACTAACACAAGTGCGAAAAGTGTTTTTTCCACACTAATACAAGTGCAAAAGTGGTTTCCTGCACCAACACAAGTGCGAAAAGTGGTTTTTCAACACTAACACAAGTGCAAAAAGTGTTTTTTCCACAGCAATACAAGTGCAAAAGTGGTTTCCTGCACCAACACAAGTGCGAAAAGTGGTTTTTCAACACTAACACAAGTGCGAAAAGTGTTTTTTCCACACTAATACAAGTGCAAAAGTGGTTTCCTGCACCAACACAAGTGCGAAAAGTGGTTTTTCAACACTAACACAAGTGCAAAAAGTGTTTTTTCCACACCAATACAAGTGCAAAAGTGGTTTCCTGCACCAACACAAGTGCGAAAAGTGGTTTTTCAACACTAACACAAGTGCGAAAAGTGGTTTTTCAACACTAACACAAGTGCGAAAAGTGGTTTTTCAACACTATCACAAGTGCAAAAAGTGTTTTTTCCACACTAATACAAGTGCAAAAGTGGTTTCCTGCAACAACACAAGTGCGAAAAGTGGTTTTTCAACACCAACACAAGTGCGAAAAGTGGTTTTTCAACACTAACACAAGTGCGAAAAGTAGTTTTTCAACACTATCACAAGTGCGAAAAGTGGTTTTTCCACACTAATACAAGTGCAAAAGTGCTTTCCTGCACCAACACAAGTGCGAAAAGTGGTTTTTCAACACTAACACAAGTGCGAAAAGTGGTTTTTCAACACCAACACAAGTGCGAAAAGTGGTTTTTCAACACTAACACAAGTGCGAAAAGTGGTTTTTCAACACTAACACAAGTGCGAAAAGTGTTTTTCCACACTAAAACAAGTGCAAATGTGGTTCCCTGCACCAACACAAGTGCGAAAAGTGGTTTTTCAACACTAACACAAGTGCGAAAAGTGGTTTTTCAACACTAACACAAGTGCGAAAAGTGGTTTTTCAACACTATCACAAGTGCAAAAAGTGTTTTTTCCACACTAATACAAGTGCAAAAGTGGTTTCCTGCACCAACACAAGTGCGAAAAGTGGTTTTTCAACACTAACACAAGTGCGAAAAGTGTTTTTTCAACACTAACACAAGTGCGAAAAGTGGTTTTTCAACACTAACACAAGTGCGAAAAGTGTTTTTTCCACACTAATACAAGTGCAAAAGTGGTTTCCTGCACCAACACAAGTGCGAAAAGTGGTTTTTCAACACTAACACAAGTGCAAAAAGTATTTTTCCACACCAATACAAGTGCAAAAGTGGTTTCCTGCACCAACACAAGTGCGAAAAGTGGTTTTTCAACACTAACACAAGTGCGAAAAGTGTTTTTTCCACACTAATACAAGTGCAAAAGTGGTTTCCTGCACCAACACAAGTGCGAAAAGTGGTTTTTCAACACTAACACAAGTGCGAAAAGTGGTTTTTCAACACTAACACAAGTGCGAAAAGTGGTTTTTCAACACTATCACAAGTGCAAAAAGTGTTTTTTCCACACTAATACAAGTGCAAAAGTGGTTTCCTGCACCAACACAAGTGCGAAAAGTGGTTTTTCAACACTAACACAAGTGCGAAAAGTGTTTTTTCAACACTAACACAAGTGCGAAAAGTGGTTTTACAACACTAACACAAGTGCGAAAAGTGGTTTTTCAACACTAACACAAGTGCGAAAAGTGTTTTTTCCACACTAATACAAGTGCAAAAGCGGTTTCCTGCACCAACACAAGTGCGAAAAGTGGTTTTTCAACACTAACACAAGTGCGAAAAGTGGGTTTTCAACACTAACACAAGTGCGAAAAGTGGTTTTTCAACACTATCACAAGTGCAAAAAGTGTTTTTTCCACACTAATACAAGTGCAAAAGTGGTTTCCTGCACCAACACAAGTGCAAAAAGTGGTTTTTCAACACTAACACAAGTGCGAAAAGTGTTTTTTCAACACTAACACAAGTGCGAAAAGTGGTTTTTCAACACTATCACAAGTGCGAAAAGTGTTTTTTCCACACTAATACAAGTGCAAAAGTGGTTTCCTGCACCAACACAAGTGCGAAAAGTGGTTTTTCAACACTAACACAAGTGCAAAAAGTGTTTTTTCCACACCAATACAAGTGCAAAAGTGGTTTCCTGCACCAACACAAGTGCGAAAAGTGGTTTTTCAACACTAACACAAGTGCGAAAAGTGTTTTTTCCACACTAATACAAGTGCAAAAGTGGTTTCCTGCACCAACACAAGTGCGAAAAGTGGTTTTTCAACACTAACACAAGTGCGAAAAGTGGTTTTTCAACACTAACACAAGTGCGAAAAGTGGTTTTTCAACACTATCACAAGTGCAAAAAGTGTTTTTTCCACACTAATACAAGTGCAAAAGTGGTTTCCTGCACCAACACAAGTGCGGAAAGTGGTTTTTCAACACTAACACAAGTGCGAAAAGTGGTTTTTCAACACTAACACAAGTGCGAAAAGTGTTTTTTCCACACTAATACAAGTGCAAAAGTGGTTTCCTGCACCAACACAAGTGCGAAAAGTGGTTTTTCAACACTAACACAAGTGCGAAAAGTGGTTTTTCAACACTAACACAAGTGCTAAAAGTGTTTTTTCCACACTAATACAAGTGCAAAAGTGGTTTCCTGCACCAACACAAGTGCGAAAAGTGGTTTTTCAACACTAACACAAGTGCGAAAAATGTTTTTTCCACACTAATACAAGTGCAAAAGTGGTTTCCTGCACCAACACAAGTGCGAAAAGTGGTTTTTCAACACTAACACAAGTGCGAAAAGTGGTTTTTCAACACTAACACAAGTGCGAAAAGTGGTTTTTCAACACTATCACAAGTGCGAAAAGTGGGTTTTCCACACAAATACAAGTGCAAAAGTGCTTTCCTGCACCAACACAAGTGCGAAAAGTGGTTTTTCAACACTAACACAAGTGCGAAAAGTGGTTTTTCAACACCAACACAAGTGCGAAAAGTGGTTTTTCAACACTAACACAAGTGCGAAAAGTGGTTTTTCAACACTAACACAAATGCGAAAAGTGGTTTTTCAACACTAACACAAGTGCGAAAAGTGGTTTTTCAACACTAACACAAGTGCGAAAAGTGTTTTTCCACACTAATACAAGTGCAAAAGTGGTTTCCTGCACCAACACAAGTGCGAAAAGTGGTTTTTCAACACTAACACAAGTGCGAAAAGTGGTTTTTCAACACCAACACAAGTGCGAAAAGTGGTTTTTCAACACTAACACAAGTGCGAAAAGTGTTTTTTCCACACTAATACAAGTGCAAAAGTGGTTTCCTGCACCAACACAAGTGTGAAAAGTGGTTTTTCAACACTAACACAAGTGCGAAAAGTGGTTTTTCAACACTAACACAAGTGCGAAAAGTGGTTTTTCAACACTATCACAAGTGCAAAAAGTGTTTTTTCCACACTAATACAAGTGCAAAAGTGGTTTCCTGCACCAACACAAGTGCGAAAAGTGGTTTTTCAACACTAACACAAGTGCGAAAAGTGTTTTTTCAACACTAACACAAGTGCGAAAAGTGGTTTTTCAACACTAACACAAGTGCGAAAAGTGGTTTTTCAACACTAACACAAGTGCGAAAAGTGTTTTTTCCACACGAATACAAGTGCAAAAGTGGTTTCCTGCACCAACACAAGTGCGAAAAGTGGTTTTTCAACACTAACACAAGTGCGAAAAGTGGTTTTTCAACACTAACACAAGTGCGAAAAGTGGTTTTTCAACACTATCACAAGTGCAAAAAGTGTTTTTTCCACACTAATACAAGTGCAAAAGTGGTTTCCTGCACCAACACAAGTGCGAAAAGTGGTTTTTCAACACTAACACAAGTGCGAAAAGTGTTTTTTCAACACTAACACAAGTGCGAAAAGTGGTTTTTCAACACTAACACAAGTGCGAAAAGTGTTTTTTCCACACTAATACAAGTGCAAAAGTGGTTTCCTGCAACAACACAAGTGCGAAAAGTGGTTTTTCAACACCAACACAAGTGCGAAAAGTGGTTTTTCAACACTAACACAAGTGCGAAAAGTAGTTTTTCAACACTATCACAAGTGCGAAAAGTGGTTTTTCCACACTAATACAAGTGCAAAAGTGCTTTCCTGCACCAACACAAGTGCGAAAAGTGGTTTTTCAACACTAACACAAGTGCGAAAAGTGGTTTTTCAACACCAACACAAGTGCGAAAAGTGGTTTTTCAACACTAACACAAGTGCGAAAAGTGGTTTTTCAACACTAACACAAGTGCGAAAAGTGTTTTTCCACACTAAAACAAGTGCAAATGTGGTTCCCTGCACCAACACAAGTGCGAAAAGTGGTTTTTCAACACTAACACAAGTGCGAAAAGTGGTTTTTCAACACTAACACAAGTGCGAAAAGTGGTTTTTCAACACTATCACAAGTGCAAAAAGTGTTTTTTCCACACTAATACAAGTGCAAAAGTGGTTTCCTGCACCAACACAAGTGCGAAAAGTGGTTTTTCAACACTAACACAAGTGCGAAAAGTGTTTTTTCAACACTAACACAAGTGCGAAAAGTGGTTTTTCAACACTAACACAAGTGCGAAAAGTGTTTTTTCCACACTAATACAAGTGCAAAAGTGGTTTCCTGCACCAACACAAGTGCGAAAAGTGGTTTTTCAACACTAACACAAGTGCAAAAAGTATTTTTCCACACCAATACAAGTGCAAAAGTGGTTTCCTGCACCAACACAAGTGCGAAAAGTGGTTTTTCAACACTAACACAAGTGCGAAAAGTGTTTTTTCCACACTAATACAAGTGCAAAAGTGGTTTCCTGCACCAACACAAGTGCGAAAAGTGGTTTTTCAACACTAACACAAGTGCGAAAAGTGGTTTTTCAACACTAACACAAGTGCGAAAAGTGGTTTTTCAACACTATCACAAGTGCAAAAAGTGTTTTTTCCACACTAATACAAGTGCAAAAGTGGTTTCCTGCACCAACACAAGTGCGAAAAGTGGTTTTTCAACACTAACACAAGTGCGAAAAGTGTTTTTTCAACACTAACACAAGTGCGAAAAGTGGTTTTACAACACTAACACAAGTGCGAAAAGTGGTTTTTCAACACTAACACAAGTGCGAAAAGTGTTTTTTCCACACTAATACAAGTGCAAAAGCGGTTTCCTGCACCAACACAAGTGCGAAAAGTGGTTTTTCAACACTAACACAAGTGCGAAAAGTGGTTTTTCAACACTAACACAAGTGCGAAAAGTGGTTTTTCAACACTATCACAAGTGCAAAAAGTGTTTTTTCCACACTAATACAAGTGCAAAAGTGGTTTCCTGCACCAACACAAGTGCAAAAAGTGGTTTTTCAACACTAACACAAGTGCGAAAAGTGTTTTTTCAACACTAACACAAGTGCGAAAAGTGGTTTTTCAACACTATCACAAGTGCGAAAAGTGTTTTTTCCACACTAATACAAGTGCAAAAGTGGTTTCCTGCACCAACACAAGTGCGAAAAGTGGTTTTTCAACACTAACACAAGTGCAAAAAGTGTTTTTTCCACACCAATACAAGTGCAAAAGTGGTTTCCTGCACCAACACAAGTGCGAAAAGTGGTTTTTCAACACTAACACAAGTGCGAAAAGTGTTTTTTCCACACTAATACAAGTGCAAAAGTGGTTTCCTGCACCAACACAAGTGCGAAAAGTGGTTTTTCAACACTAACACAAGTGCGAAAAGTGGTTTTTCAACACTAACACAAGTGCGAAAAGTGGTTTTTCAACACTATCACAAGTGCAAAAAGTGTTTTTTCCACACTAATACAAGTGCAAAAGTGGTTTCCTGCACCAACACAAGTGCGGAAAGTGGTTTTTCAACACTAACACAAGTGCGAAAAGTGGTTTTTCAACACTAACACAAGTGCGAAAAGTGTTTTTTCCACACTAATACAAGTGCAAAAGTGGTTTCCTGCACCAACACAAGTGCGAAAAGTGGTTTTTCAACACTAACACAAGTGCGAAAAGTGGTTTTTCAACACTAACACAAGTGCTAAAAGTGTTTTTTCCACACTAATACAAGTGCAAAAGTGGTTTCCTGCACCAACACAAGTGCGAAAAGTGGTTTTTCAACACTAACACAAGTGCGAAAAATGTTTTTTCCACACTAATACAAGTGCAAAAGTGGTTTCCTGCACCAACACAAGTGCGAAAAGTGGTTTTTCAACACTAACACAAGTGCGAAAAGTGGTTTTTCAACACTAACACAAGTGCGAAAAGTGGTTTTTCAACACTATCACAAGTGCGAAAAGTGGGTTTTCCACACAAATACAAGTGCAAAAGTGCTTTCCTGCACCAACACAAGTGCGAAAAGTGGTTTTTCAACACTAACACAAGTGCGAAAAGTGGTTTTTCAACACCAACACAAGTGCGAAAAGTGGTTTTTCAACACTAACACAAGTGCGAAAAGTGGTTTTTCAACACTAACACAAATGCGAAAAGTGGTTTTTCAACACTAACACAAGTGCGAAAAGTGGTTTTTCAACACTAACACAAGTGCGAAAAGTGTTTTTCCACACTAATACAAGTGCAAAAGTGGTTTCCTGCACCAACACAAGTGCGAAAAGTGGTTTTTCAACACTAACACAAGTGCGAAAAGTGGTTTTTCAACACCAACACAAGTGCGAAAAGTGGTTTTTCAACACTAACACAAGTGCGAAAAGTGTTTTTTCCACACTAATACAAGTGCAAAAGTGGTTTCCTGCACCAACACAAGTGTGAAAAGTGGTTTTTCAACACTAACACAAGTGCGAAAAGTGGTTTTTCAACACTAACACAAGTGCGAAAAGTGGTTTTTCAACACTATCACAAGTGCAAAAAGTGTTTTTTCCACACTAATACAAGTGCAAAAGTGGTTTCCTGCACCAACACAAGTGCGAAAAGTGGTTTTTCAACACTAACACAAGTGCGAAAAGTGTTTTTTCAACACTAACACAAGTGCGAAAAGTGGTTTTTCAACACTAACACAAGTGCGAAAAGTGGTTTTTCAACACTAACACAAGTGCGAAAAGTGTTTTTTCCACACGAATACAAGTGCAAAAGTGGTTTCCTGCACCAACACAAGTGCGAAAAGTGGTTTTTCAACACTAACACAAGTGCGAAAAGTGGTTTTTCAACACTAACACAAGTGCGAAAAGTGGTTTTTCAACACTATCACAAGTGCAAAAAGTGTTTTTTCCACACTAATACAAGTGCAAAAGTGGTTTCCTGCACCAACACAAGTGCGAAAAGTGGTTTTTCAACACTAACACAAGTGCGAAAAGTGTTTTTTCAACACTAACACAAGTGCGAAAAGTGGTTTTTCAACACTAACACAAGTGCGAAAAGTGTTTTTTCCACACTAATACAAGTGCAAAAGTGGTTTCCTGCACCAACACAAGTGCGAAAAGTGGTTTTTCAACACTAACACAAGTGCAAAAAGTGTTTTTTCCACACCAATACAAGTGCAAAAGTGGTTTCCTGCACCAACACAAGTGCGAAAAGTGGTTTTTCAACACTAACACAAGTGCGAAAAGTGTTTTTTCCACACTAATACAAGTGCAAAAGTGGTTTCCTGCACCAACACAAGTGCGAAAAGTGGTTTTTCAACACTAACACAAGTGCGAAAAAGTGGTTTTTCAACACTAACACAAGTGCGAAAAGTGGTTTTTCCACACTAATACAAGTGCAAAAGTGGTTTCCTGCACCAACACAAGTGCGAAAAGTGGTTTTTCAACACTAACACAAGTGCGAAAAGTGGTTTTTCAACACCAACACAAGTGCGAAAAGTGGTTTTTCAACACTAACACAAGTGCGAAAAGTGTTTTTTCCACACTAATACAAGTGCAAAAGTGGTTTCCTGCACCAACACAAGTGCGAAAAGTGGTTTTTCAACACTAACACAAGTGCGAAAAGTGGTTTTTCAACACTAACGCAAGTGCGAAAAGTGGTTTTTCAACACTATCACAAGTGCAAAAAGTGTTTTTTCCACACTAATACAAGTGCAAAAGTGGTTTCCTGCACCAACACAAGTCCGAAAAGTGGTTTTTCAACACTAACACAAGTGCGAAAAGTGGTTTTTCAACACTAACACAAGTGCGAAAAGTGGTTTTTCCACACTAATACAAGTGCAAAAGTTGTTTCCTGCACCAACACAAGTGCGAAAATTGGTTTTTCAACACTAACACAAGTGCGAAAAGTGGTTTTTCAACACTAACACAAATGCGTAAAGTGGTTTTTCAACACTAACACAAGTGCGAAAAGTAGTTTTTCAACACTAACACAATTGCGAAAAGTAGTTTTTCAACACTATCACAAGTGCGAAAAGTGGGTTTTCGACACAAATACAAGTGCAAAAGTGCTTTCCTGCACCAACACAAGTGCGAAAAGTGGTTTTTCAACACTAACACAAGTGCGAAAAGTGGTTTTTCAACACCAACACAAGTGCGAAAAGTGGTTTTTCAACACTAACACAAGTGCGAAAAGTAGTTTTTCAACACTAACACAAATGCGAAAAGTGGTTTTTCAACACTAACACAAGTGCGAAAAGTGGTTTTTCAACACTAACACAAGTGCGAAAAGTGTTTTTCCACACTAATACAAGTGCAAAAGTGGTTTCCTGCACCAACACAAGTGCGAAAAGTGGTTTTTCAACACTAACACAAGTGCGAAAAGTGGTTTTTCAACACCAACACAAGTGCGAAAAGTGGTTTTTCAACACTAACACAAGTGCGAAAAGTGTTTTTTCCACACTAATACAAGTGCAAAAGTGGTTTCCTGCACCAACACAAGTGCGAAAAGTGGTTTTTCAACACTAACACAAGTGCGAAAAGTGGTTTTTCAACACTAACACAAGTGCGAAAAGTGGTTTTTCAACACTATCACAAGTGCAAAAAGTGTTTTTTCCACACTAATACAAGTGCAAAAGTGGTTTCCTGCACC
This sequence comes from Myxine glutinosa, assembly GCF_964187855.1. Lineage (NCBI taxonomy): Eukaryota > Metazoa > Chordata > Myxini > Myxiniformes > Myxinidae > Myxine > Myxine glutinosa. Next base: position 51,174 of record NW_027617919.1, on the reverse strand, counting down.
AACACAAGTGCGAAAAGTGGTTTTTCAACACTAACACAAGTGCGAAAAGTGTTTTTTCAACACTAACACAAGTGCGAAAAGTGGTTTTTCAACACTAACACAAGTGCGAAAAGTGGTTTTTCAACACTAACACAAGTGCGAAAAGTGTTTTTTCCACACGAATACAAGTGCAAAAGTGGTTTCCTGCACCAACACAAGTGCGAAAAGTGGTTTTTCAACACTAACACAAGTGCGAAAAGTGGTTTTTCAACACTAACACAAGTGCGAAAAGTGGTTTTTCAACACTATCACAAGTGCAAAAAGTGTTTTTTCCACACTAATACAAGTGCAAAAGTGGTTTCCTGCACCAACACAAGTGCGAAAAGTGGTTTTTCAACACTAACACAAGTGCGAAAAGTGTTTTTTCAACACTAACACAAGTGCGAAAAGTGGTTTTTCAACACTAACACAAGTGCGAAAAGTGTTTTTTCCACACTAATACACGTGCAAAAGTGGTTTCCTGCACCAACACAAGTGCGAAAAGTGGTTTTTCAACACTAACATAAGTGCAAAAAGTGTTTTTTCCACACCAATACAAGTGCAAAAGTGGTTTCCTGCACCAACACAAGTGCGAAAAGTGGTTTTTCAACACTAACACAAGTGCGAAAAGTGGTTTTTCAACACTAACACAAATGCGTAAAGTGGTTTTTCAACACTAACACAAGTGCGAAAAGTAGTTTTTCAACACTAACACAATTGCGAAAAGTAGTTTTTCAACACTATCACAAGTGCGAAAAGTGGGTTTTCCACACAAATACAAGTGCAAAAGTGCTTTCCTGCACCAACACAAGTGCGAAAAGTGGTTTTTCAACACTAACACAAGTGCGAAAAGTGGTTTTTCAACACCAAAACAAGTGCGAAAAGTGGTTTTTCAACACTAACACAAGTGCGAAAAGTAGTTTTTCAACACTAACACAAATGCGAAAAGTGGTTTTTCAACACTAACACAAGTGCGAAAAGTGGTTTTTCAACACTAACACAAGTGCGAAAAGTGTTTTTCCACACTAATACAAGTGCAAAAGTGGTTTCCTGCACCAACACAAGTGCGAAAAGTGGTTTTTCAACACTAACACAAGTGCGAAAAGTGGTTTTTCAACACCAACACAAGTGCGAAAAGTGGTTTTTCAACACTAACACAAGTGCGAAAAGTGTTTTTTCCACACTAATTCAAGTGCAAAAGTGGTTTCCTGCACCAACACAAGTGCGAAAAGTGGTTTTTCAACACTAACACAAGTGCGAAAAGTGGTTTTTCAACACTAACACAAGTGCGAAAAGTGGTTTTTCAACACTATCACAAGTGCAAAAAGTGTTTTTTCCACACTAATACAAGTGCAAAAGTGGTTTCCTGCACCAACACAAGTGCGAAAAGTGGTTTTTCAACACTAACACAAGTGCGAAAAGTGTTTTTTCAACACTAACACAAGTGCGAAAAGTGGTTTTTCAACACTAACACAAGTGCGAAAAGTGGTTTTTCAACACTAACACAAGTGCGAAAAGTGTTTTTTCCACACGAATACAAGTGCAAAAGTGGTTTCCTGCACCAACACAAGTGCGAAAAGTGGTTTTTCAACACTAACACAAGTGCGAAAAGTGGTTTTTCAACACTAACACAAGTGCGAAAAGTGGTTTTTCAACACTATCACAAGTGCAAAAAGTGTTTTTTCCACACTAATACAAGTGCAAAAGTGGTTTCCTGCACCAACACAAGTGCGAAAAGTGGTTTTTCAACACTAACACAAGTGCGAAAAGTGTTTTTTCAACACTAACACAAGTGCGAAAAGTGGTTTTTCAACACTAACACAAGTGCGAAAAGTGTTTTTTCCACACTAATACAAGTGCAAAAGTGGTTTCCTGCACCAACACAAGTGCGAAAAGTGGTTTTTCAACACTAACACAAGTGCAAAAAGTGTTTTTTCCACAGCAATACAAGTGCAAAAGTGGTTTCCTGCACCAACACAAGTGCGAAAAGTGGTTTTTCAACACTAACACAAGTGCGAAAAGTGTTTTTTCCACACTAATACAAGTGCAAAAGTGGTTTCCTGCACCAACACAAGTGCGAAAAGTGGTTTTTCAACACTAACACAAGTGCAAAAAGTGTTTTTTCCACACCAATACAAGTGCAAAAGTGGTTTCCTGCACCAACACAAGTGCGAAAAGTGGTTTTTCAACACTAACACAAGTGCGAAAAGTGGTTTTTCAACACTAACACAAGTGCGAAAAGTGGTTTTTCAACACTATCACAAGTGCAAAAAGTGTTTTTTCCACACTAATACAAGTGCAAAAGTGGTTTCCTGCAACAACACAAGTGCGAAAAGTGGTTTTTCAACACCAACACAAGTGCGAAAAGTGGTTTTTCAACACTAACACAAGTGCGAAAAGTAGTTTTTCAACACTATCACAAGTGCGAAAAGTGGTTTTTCCACACTAATACAAGTGCAAAAGTGCTTTCCTGCACCAACACAAGTGCGAAAAGTGGTTTTTCAACACTAACACAAGTGCGAAAAGTGGTTTTTCAACACCAACACAAGTGCGAAAAGTGGTTTTTCAACACTAACACAAGTGCGAAAAGTGGTTTTTCAACACTAACACCAATGCGAAAAGTGGTTTTTCAACACTAACACATGCGAAAAGTGGTTTTTCAACACTAACACAAGTGCGAAAAGTGTTTTTCCACACTAATACAAGTGCAAAAGTGGTTTCCTGCACCAACACAAGTGCGAAAAGTGGTTTTTCAACACTAACACAAGTGCGAAAAGTGTTTTTTCAACACTAACACAAGTGCGAAAAGTGGTTTTTCAACACTAACACAAGTGCGAAAAGTGTTTTTTCCACACTAATACAAGTGCAAAAGTGGTTTCCTGCACCAACACAAGTGCGAAAAGTGGTTTTTCAACACTAACACAAGTGCGAAAAGTGGTTTTTCAACACCAACACAAGTGCGAAAAGTGGTTTTTCAACACTAACACAAGTGCGAAAAGTGTTTTTTCCACACTAATACAAGTGCAAAAGTGGTTTCCTGCACCAACACAAGTGAGAAAAGTGGTTTTTCAACACTAACACAAGTGCGAAAAGTGGTTTTTCAACACTAACACAAGTGCGAAGTGTTTTTTCCACACTAATACAAGTGCAAAAGTGGTTTCCTGCACCAACACAAGTGCGAAACGTGGTTTTTCAACACTAACACAAGTAGGAAAAGTGTTTTTTCCACAGTAATACAAGTGCAAAAGTGGTTTCCTGCACCAACACAAGTGCGAAAGGTGGTTTTTCAACACTAACACAAGTGCGAAAAGTGGTTTTTCAACACTATCACAAGTGCGAAAAGTGTTTTTTCCACACTAATACAAGTGCAAAAGTGGTTTCCTGCACCAACACAAGTGCGAAAAGTGGTTTTTCAACACTAACACAAGTGCGAAAAGTGTTTTTTCAACACTAACACAAGTGCGAAAAGTGGTTTTTCAACACTAACACAAGTGCGAAAAGTGTTTTTTCCACACTAATACAAGTGCAAAAGTGGTTTCCTGCACCAACACAAGTGCGAAAAGTGGTTTTTCAACACTAACACAAGTGCAAAAAGTGTTTTTTCCACACCAATACAAGTGCAAAAGTGGTTTCCTGCACCAACACAAGTGCGAAAAGTGGTTTTTCAACACTAACACAAGTGCGAAAAGTGTTTTTTCCACACTAATACAAGTGCAAAAGTGGTTTCCTGCACCAACACAAGTGCGAAAAGTGGTTTTTCAACACTAACACAAGTGCAAAAAGTGTTTTTTCCACACCAATACAAGTGCAAAAGTGGTTTCCTGCACCAACACAAGTGCGAAAAGTGGTTTTTCAACACTAACACAAGTGCGAAAAGTGGTTTTTCAACACTAACACAAGTGCGAAAAGTGGTTTTTCAACACTATCACAAGTGCAAAAAGTGTTTTTTCCACACTAATACAAGTGCAAAAGTGGTTTCCTGCAACAACACAAGTGCGAAAAGTGGTTTTTCAACACTAACACAAGTGTGAAAAGTGGTTTTTCAACACTAACACAAGTGCGAAAAGTGGTTTTTCCACACTAATACAAGTGCAAAAGTGGTTTGCTGCACCAACACAAGTGAGAAAAGTGGTTTTTCAACACTAACACAAGTGCGAAAAGTGGTTTTTCCACACTAATACAAGTGCAAAAGTGGTTTCCTGCAACAACACAAGTGCGAAAAGTGGTTTTTCAACACTAACACAAGTGCGAAAAGTGGTTTTTCAACACTAACACAAGTACGAAAAGTGGTTTTTCAACACTATCACAAGTGCAAAAAGTGTTTTTTCCACACTAATACAAGTGCAAAAGTGGTTTCCTGCACCAATAAAAGTGCGAAAAGTGGTTTTTCAACACTAACACAAGTGCGAAAAGTGGTTTTTCAACACTAACACAAGTGCGAAAAGTGGTTTTTCAACACCAACACAAGTGCGAAAAGTGGTTTTTCCACACTAATACAAGTGCAAAATTGGTTTCCTGCACCAACACAAGTGCGAAAAGTGGTTTTTCAACACTAACACAAGTGCGAAAAGTGGTTTTTCAACACCAACACAAGTGCGAAAAGTGGTTTTTCAACACCAACACAAGTGCGAAAAGTGGTTTTTCAACACTAACACAAGTGCGAAAAGTGTTTTTTCCACACTAATACAAGTGCAAAAGTGGTTTCCTGCACCAACACAAGTGCGAAAAGTGGTTTTTCAACACTAACACAAGTGCGAAAAGTGGTTTTTCAACACTAACACAAGTGCGAAAAGTGTTTTTTCCACACTAATACAAGTGCAAAAGTGGTTTCCTGCACCAACACAAGTGCGAAACGTGGTTTTTCAACACTAACACAAGTGCGAAAAGTGTTTTTTCCACACTAATACAAGTGCAAAAGTGGTTTCCTGCACCAACACAAGTGCGAAAGGTGGTTTTTCAACACTAACACAAGTGCGAAAAGTGGTTTTTCAACACTAACACAAGTGCGAAAAGTGTTTTTCCACACTAAAACAAGTGCAAATGTGGTTCCCTGCACCAACACAAGTGCGAAAAGTGGTTTTTCAACACTAACACAAGTGCGAAAAGTGGTTTTTCAACACTAACACAAGTGCGAAAAGTGGTTTTTCAACACTATCACAAGTGCAAAAAGTGTTTTTTCCACACTAATACAAGTGCAAAAGTGGTTTCCTGCACCAACACAAGTGCGAAAAGTGGTTTTTCAACACTAACACAAGTGCGAAAAGTGTTTTTTCAACACTAACACAAGTGCGAAAAGTGGTTTTTCAACACTAACACAAGTGCGAAAAGTGTTTTTTCCACACTAATACAAGTGCAAAAGTGGTTTCCTGCACCAACACAAGTGCGAAAAGTGGTTTTTCAACACTAACACAAGTGCAAAAAGTATTTTTTCCACACCAATACAAGTGCAAAAGTGGTTTCCTGCACCAACACAAGTGCGAAAAGTGGTTTTTCAACACTAACACAAGTGCGAAAAGTGTTTTTTCCACACTAATACAAGTGCAAAAGTGGTTTCCTGCACCAACACAAGTGCGAAAAGTGGTTTTTCAACACTAACACAAGTGCGAAAAGTGGTTTTTCAACACTAACACAAGTGCGAAAAGTGGTTTTTCAACACTATCACAAGTGCAAAAAGTGTTTTTTCCACACTAATACAAGTGCAAAAGTGGTTTCCTGCACCAACACAAGTGCGAAAAGTGGTTTTTCAACACTAACACAAGTGCGAAAAGTGTTTTTTCAACACTAACACAAGTGCGAAAAGTGGTTTTACAACACTAACACAAGTGCGAAAAGTGGTTTTTCAACACTAACACAAGTGCGAAAAGTGTTTTTTCCACACTAATACAAGTGCAAAAGTGGTTTCCTGCACCAACACAAGTGCGAAAAGTGGTTTTTCAACACTAACACAAGTGCGAAAAGTGGTTTTTCAACACTAACACAAGTGCAAAAAGTGTTTTTTCCACACTAATACAAGTGCAAAAGTGGTTTCCTGCACCAACACAAGTGCAAAAAGTGGTTTTTCAACACTACCACAAGTGTGAAAAGTGTTTTTTCAACACTAACACAAGTGCGAAAAGTGGTTTTTCAACACTATCACAAGTGCGAAAAGTGTTTTTTCCACACTAATACAAGTGCAAAAGTGGTTTCCTGCACCAACACAAGTGCGAAAAGTGGTTTTTCAACACTAACACAAGTGCAAAAAGTGTTTTTTCCACACCAATACAAGTGCAAAAGTGGTTTCCTGCACCAACACAAGTGCGAAAAGTGGTTTTTCAACACTAACACAAGTGCGAAAAGTGTTTTTTCCACACTAATACAAGTGCAAAAGTGGTTTCCTGCACCAACACAAGTGCGAAAAGTGGTTTTTCAACACTACCACAAGTGCGAAAAGTGGTTTTTCAACACTAACACAAGTGCGAAAAGTGGTTTTTCAACACTATCACAAGTGCAAAAAGTGTTTTTTCCACACTAATACAAGTGCAAAAGTGGTTTCCTGCACCAACACAAGTGCGGAAAGTGGTTTTTCAACACTAACACAAGTGCGAAAAGTGGTTTTTCAACACTAACACAAGTGCGAAAAGTGTTTTTTCCACACTAATACAAGTGCAAAAGTGGTTTCCTGCACCAACACAAGTGCGAAAAGTGGTTTTTCAACACTAACACAAGTGCGAAAAGTGGTTTTTCAACACTAACACAAGTGCTAAAAGTGTTTTTTCCACACTAATACAAGTGCAAAAGTGGTTTCCTGCACCAACACAAGTGCGAAAAGTGGTTTTTCAACACTAACACAAGTGCGAAAAATGTTTTTTCCACACTAATACAAGTGCAAAAGTGGTTTCCTGCACCAACACAAGTGCGAAAAGTGGTTTTTCAACACTAACACAAGTGCGAAAAGTGGTTTTTCAACACTAACACAAGTGCGAAAAGTGGTTTTTCAACACTAACACAAGTGCGAAAAGTGTTTTTTCCACACTAATACAAGTGCAAAAGTAGTTTCCTGCACCAACACAAGTGCGAAAAGTGGTTTTTCAACACTAACACAAGTGCGAAAAGTGTTTTTTCAACACTAACACAAGTGCAAAAAGTGTTTTTTCCACACCAATACAAGTGCGAAAAGTGGTTTTTCAACACTAACACAAGTGCGAAAAGTGGTTTTTCAACACTAACACAAGTGCGAAAAGTGGTTTTTCAACACTAACACAAGTGCGAAAAGTGGTTTTTCAACACTAACACAAGTGCGAAAAGTGGTTTTTCAACACTAACACAAGTGCGAAAAGTGGTTTTTCAACACTAACACAAGTGCGAAAAGTGGTTTTTCAACACTAACACAAGTGCGAAAAGTGGTTTTTCAACACTAACACAAGTGCGAAAAGTGTTTTTTCCACACTAATACAAGTGCAAAAGTAGTTTCCTGCACCAACACAAGTGCGAAAAGTGGTTTTTCAACACTAACACAAGTGCGAAAAGTGGTTTTTCAACACTAACACAAGTGCAAAAAGTGTTTTTTCCACATCAATACAAGTGCAAAAGTGGTTTCCTGCACCAACACAAGTGCGAAAAGTGGTTTTTCAACACTAACACAAGTGCGAAAAGTGGTTTTTCAACACTAACACAAGTGCGAAAAGTGGTTTTTCAACACTAACACAAGTGCGAAAAGTGGTTTTTCAACACTAACACAAGTGCGAAAAGTGGTTTTTCCACACTAATACAAGTGCAAAAGTGGTTTCCTGCACCAACACAAGTGCGAAAAGTGGTTTTTCAACACTAACACAAGTGCGAAAAGTGGTTTTTCAACACCAACACAAGTGCGAAAAGTGGTTTTTCAACACTAACGCAAGTGCGAAAAGTGTTTTTTCCACACTAATACAAGTGCAAAAGTGGTTTCCTGCACCAACACAAGTGCGAAAAGTGGTTTTTCAACACTAACACAAGTGCGAAAAGTGGTTTTTCAACACTAACACAAGTGCGAAAAGTGGTTTTTCAACACTATCACAAGTGCAAAAAGTGTTTTTTCCACACTAATACAAGTGCAAAAGTGGTTTCCTGCACCAACACAAGTCCGAAAAGTGGTTTTTCAACACTAACACAAGTGCGAAAAGTGGTTTTTCAACACTAACACAAGTGCGAAAAGTGGTTTTTCCACACTAATACAAGTGCAAAAGTTGTTTCCTGCACCAACACAAGTGCGAAAATTGGTTTTTCAACACTAACACAAGTGCGAAAAGTGGTTTTTCAACACTAACACAAATGCGTAAAGTGGTTTTTCAACACTAACACAAGTGCGAAAAGTAGTTTTTCAACACTAACACAATTGCGAAAAGTAGTTTTTCAACACTATCACAAGTGCGAAAAGTGGGTTTTCCACACTAATACAAGTGCAAAAGTGGTTTCCTGCACCAACACAAGTGCGAAAGGTGGTTTTTCAACACTAACACAAGTGCGAAAAGTGGTTTTTCAACACTAACACAAGTGCGAAAAGTGTTTTTCCACACTAAAACAAGTGCAAATGTGGTTCCCTGCACCAACACAAGTGCGAAAAGTGGTTTTTCAACACTAACACAAGTGCGAAAAGTGGTTTTTCAACACTAACACAAGTGCGAAAAGTGGTTTTTCAACACTATCACAAGTGCAAAAAGTGTTTTTTCCACACTAATACAAGTGCAAAAGTGGTTTCCTGCACCAACTCAAGTGCGAAAAGTGGTTTTTCAACACTAACACAAGTGCGCAAAGTGTTTTTTCAACACTAACACAAGTGCGAAAAGTGGTTTTTCAACACTAACACAAGTGCGAAAAGTGTTTTTTCCACACTAATACAAGTGCAAAAGTGGTTTCCTGCACCAACACAAGTGCGAAAAGTGGTTTTTCAACACTAACACAAGTGCAAAAAGTATTTTTTCCACACCAATACAAGTGCAAAAGTGGTTTCCTGCACCAACACAAGTGCGAAAAGTGGTTTTTCAACACTAACACAAGTGCGAAAAGTGTTTTTTCCACACTAATACAAGTGCAAAAGTGGTTTCCTGCACCAACACAAGTGCGAAAAGTGGTTTTTCAACACTAACACAAGTGCGAAAAGTGGTTTTTCAACACTAACACAAGTGCGAAAAGTGGTTTTTCAACACTATCACAAGTGCAAAAAGTGTTTTTTCCACACTAATACAAGTGCAAAAGTGGTTTCCTGCACCAACACAAGTGCGAAAAGTGGTTTTTCAACACTAACACAAGTGCGAAAAGTGTTTTTTCAACACTAACACAAGTGCGAAAAGTGGTTTTACAACACTAACACAAGTGCGAAAAGTGGTTTTTCAACACTAACACAAGTGCGAAAAGTGTTTTTTCCACACTAATACAAGTGCAAAAGTGGTTTCCTGCACCAACACAAGTGCGAAAAGTGGTTTTTCAACACTAACACAAGTGCGAAAAGTGGTTTTCCAACACTAACACAAGTGCGAAAAGTGGTTTTTCAACACTATCACAAGTGCAAAAAGTGTTTTTTCCACACTAATACAAGTGCAAAAGTGGTTTCCTGCACCAACACAAGTGCAAAAAGTGGTTTTTCAACACTAACACAAGTGCGAAAAGTGTTTTTTCAACACTAACACAAGTGCGAAAAGTGGTTTTTCAACACTATCACAAGTGCGAAAAGTGTTTTTTCCACACTAATACAAGTGCAAAAGTGGTTTCCTGCACCAACACAAGTGCGAAAAGTGGTTTTTCAACACTAACACAAGTGCAAAAAGTGTTTTTCCACACCAATACAAGTGCAAAAGTGGTTTCCTGCACCAACACAAGTGCGAAAAGTGGTTTTTCAACACTAACACAAGTGCGAAAAGTGTTTTTTCCACACTAATACAAGTGCAAAAGTGGTTTCCTGCACCAACACAAGTGCGAAAAGTGGTTTTTCAACACTAACACAAGTGCGAAAAGTGGTTTTTCAACACTAACACAAGTGCGAAAAGTGGTTTTTCAACACTATCACAAGTGCAAAAAGTGTTTTTTCCACACTAATACAAGTGCAAAAGTGGTTTCCTGCACCAACACAAGTGCGGAAAGTGGTTTTTCAACACTAACACAAGTGCGAAAAGTGGTTTTTCAACACTAACACAAGTGCGAAAAGTGTTTTTTCCACACTAATACAAGTGCAAAAGTGGTTTCCTGCACCAACACAAGTGCGAAAAGTGGTTTTTCAACACTAACACAAGTGCGAAAAGTGGTTTTTCAACACTAACACAAGTGCTAAAAGTGTTTTTTCCACACTAATACAAGTGCAAAAGTGGTTTCCTGCACCAACACAAGTGCGAAAAGTGGTTTTTCAACACTAACACAAGTGCGAAAAATGTTTTTTCCACACTAATACAAGTGCAAAAGTGGTTTCCTGCACCAACACAAGTGCGAAAAGTGGTTTTTCAACACTAACACAAGTGCGAAAAGTGGTTTTTCAACACTAACACAAGTGCGAAAAGTGGTTTTTCAACACTAACACAAGTGCGAAAAGTGTTTTTTCCACACTAATACAAGTGCAAAAGTAGTTTCCTGCACCAACACAAGTGCGAAAAGTGGTTTTTCAACACTAACACAAGTGCGAAAAGTGTTTTTTCAACACTAACACAAGTGCAAAAAGTGTTTTTTCCACACCAATACAAGTGCAAAAGTGGTTTCCTGCACCAACACAAGTGCGAAAAGTGGTTTTTCAACACTAACACAAGTGCGAAAAGTGGTTTTTCAACACTAACACAAGTGCGAAAAGTGGTTTTTCAACACTAACACAAGTGCGAAAAGTGGTTTTTCAACACTAACACAAGTGCGAAAAGTGGTTTTTCAACACTAACACAAGTGCGAAAAGTGGTTTTTCAACACTAACACAAGTGCGAAAAGTGGTTTTTCAACACTAACACAAGTGCGAAAAGTGGTTTTTCAACACTAACACAAGTGCGAAAAGTGTTTTTTCCACACTAATACAAGTGCAAAAGTAGTTTCCTGCACCAACACAAGTGCGAAAAGTGGTTTTTCAACACTAACACAAGTGCGAAAAGTGGTTTTTCAACACTAACACAAGTGCAAAAAGTGTTTTTTCCACATCAATACAAGTGCAAAAGTGGTTTCCTGCACCAACACAAGTGCGAAAAGTGGTTTTTCAACACTAACACAAGTGCGAAAAGTGGTTTTTCAACACTAACACAAGTGCGAAAAGTGGTTTTTCAACACTAACACAAGTGCGAAAAGTGGTTTTTCAACACTAACACAAGTGCGAAAAGTGGTTTTTCCACACTAATACAAGTGCAAAAGTGGTTTCCTGCACCAACACAAGTGCGAAAAGTGGTTTTTCAACACTAACACAAGTGCGAAAAGTGGTTTTTCAACACCAACACAAGTGCGAAAAGTGGTTTTTCAACACTAACACAAGTGCGAAAAGTGTTTTTTCCACACTAATACAAGTGCAAAAGTGGTTTCCTGCACCAACACAAGTGCGAAAAGTGGTTTTTCAACACTAACACAAGTGCGAAAAGTGGTTTTTCAACACTAACACAAGTGCGAAAAGTGGTTTTTCAACACTATCACAAGTGCAAAAAGTGTTTTTTCCACACTAATACAAGTGCAAAAGTGGTTTCCTGCACCAACACAAGTCCGAAAAGTGGTTTTTCAACACTAACACAAGTGCGAAAAGTGGTTTTTCAACACTAACACAAGTGCGAAAAGTGGTTTTTCCACACTAATACAAGTGCAAAAGTTGTTTCCTGCACCAACACAAGTGCGAAAATTGGTTTTTCAACACTAACACAAGTGCGAAAAGTGGTTTTTCAACACTAACACAAATGCGTAAAGTGGTTTTTCAACACTAACACAAGTGCGAAAAGTAGTTTTTCAACACTAACACAATTGCGAAAAGTAGTTTTTCAACACTATCACAAGTGCGAAAAGTGGGTTTTCCACACAAATACAAGTGCAAAAGTGCTTTCCTGCACCAACACAAGTGCGAAAAGTGGTTTTTCAACACTAACACAAGTGCGAAAAGTGGTTTTTCAACACCAACACAAGTGCGAAAAGTGGTTTTTCAACACTAACACAAGTGCGAAAAGTGGTTTTTCAACACTAACACAAATGCGAAAAGTGGTTTTTCAACACTAACACAAGTGCGAAAAGTGGTTTTTCAACACTAACACAAGTGCGAAAAGTGTTTTTCCACACTAATACAAGTGCAAAAGTGGTTTCCTGCACCAACACAAGTGCGAAAAGTGGTTTTTCAACACTAACACAAGTGCGAAAAGTGGTTTTTCAACACCAACACAAGTGCGAAAAGTGGTTTTTCAACACTAACACAAGTGCGAAAAGTGTTTTTTCCACACTAATACAAGTGCAAAAGTGGTTTCCTGCACCAACACAAGTGCGAAAAGTGGTTTTTCAACACTAACACAAGTGCGAAAAGTGGTTTTTCAACACTAACACAAGTGCGAAAAGTGGTTTTTCAACACTATCACAAGTGCAAAAAGTGTTTTTTCCACCACTAACACAAGTGCGAAAAGTGGTTTTTCAACACTATCCCAAGTGCAAAAAGTGTTTTTTCCACACTAATACAAGTGCAAAAGTGGTTTCCTGCACCAACACAAGTGCGAAAAGTGGTTTTTCAACACTAACACAAGTGCGAAAAGTGTTTTTTCAACACTAACACAAGTGCGAAAAGTGGTTTTTCAACACTAACACAAGTGCGAAAAGTGGTTTTTCAACACTAACACAAGTGCGAAAAGTGTTTTTTCCACACTAATACAAGTGCAAAAGTGGTTTCCTGCACCAACACAAGTGCGAAAAGTGGTTTTTCAACACTAACACAAGTGCGAAAAGTGGTTTTTCAACACTAACACAAGTGCGAAAAGTAGTTTTTCAACACTATCACAAGTGCGAAAAGTGGTTTTTCCACACTAATACAAGTGCAAAAGTGCTTTCCTGCACCAACACACGTGCGAAAAGTGGTTTTTCAACACTAACACAAGTGCGAAAAGTGGTTTTTCAACACTAACACAAGTGCGAAAAGTGGTTTTTCAACACTAACACAAATGCGAAAAGTGGTTTTTCAACACTAACACAAGTGCGAAAAGTGGTTTTTCAACACTAACACAAGTGCGAAAAGTGTTTTTCCACACTAATACGAGTGCAAAAGTGGTTTCCTGCACCAACACAAGTGAGAAAAGTGTTTTTTCAACACTAACACAAGTGCGAAAAGTGTTTTTTCAACACTAACACAAGTGTGAAAAGTGGTTTTTCAACACTAACACAAGTGCGAAAAGTGGTTTTTCCACACTAATACAAGTGCAAAAGTGGTTTCCTGCACCAACACAAGTGAGAAAAGTGTTTTTTCAACACTAACACAAGTGCGAAATGTGTTTTCTCCACACTAATACAAGTGCAAAAGTGGTTTCCTGCAACAACACAAGTGCGAAAAGTGGTTTTTCAACACTAACACAAGTGCGAAAAGTGGTTTTTCAACACTAACACAAGTGCGAAAAGTGGTTTTTCAACACTATCACAAGTGCAAAAAGTGTTTTTTCCACACTAATACAAGTGCAAAAGTGGTTTCCTGCACCAATAAAAGTGCGAAAAGTGGTTTTTCAACACTAACACAAGTGCGAAAAGTGGTTTTTCAACACTAACACAAGTGCGAAAAGTAGTTTTTCAACACTAACACAAGTGCGAAAAGTGGTTTTTCCACACTAATACAAGTGCAAAAGTGGTTTCCTGCACCAACACAAGTGCGAAAAGTGGTTTTTCAACACTAACACAAGTGCGAAAAGTGGTTTTTCAACACCAACAGAAGTGCGAAAAGTGGTTTTTCAACACCAACACAAGTGCGAAAAGTGGTTTTTCAACACTAACACAAGTGCGAAAAGTGTTTTTTCCACACTAATACAAGTGCAAAAGTGGTTTCTTGCACCAACACAAGTGTGAAAAGTGGTTTTTCAACACTAACACAAGTGCGAAAAGTGGTTTTTCAACACTAACACAAGTGCGAAAAGTGTTTTTTCCACACTAATACAAGTGCAAAAGTGGTTTCCTGCACCAACACAAGTGCGAAACGTGGTTTTTCAACACTAACACAAGTGCGAAAAGTGTTTTTTCCACACCAATACAAGTGCAAAAGTGGTTTCCTGCACCAACACAAGTGCGAAAGGTGGTTTTTCAACACTAACACAAGTGCGAAAAGTGGTTTTTCAACACTAACACAAGTGCGAAAAGTGTTTTTCCACACTAAAACAAGTGCAAATGTGGTTCCCTGCACCAACACAAGTGCGAAAAGTGGTTTTTCAACACTAACACAAGTGCGAAAAGTGGTTTTTCAACACTAACACAAGTGCGAAAAGTGGTTTTTCAACACTATCACAAGTGCAAAAAGTGTTTTTTCCACACTAATACAAGTGCAAAAGTGGTTTCCTGCACCAACACAAGTGCGAAAAGTGGTTTTTCAACACTAACACAAGTGCGAAAAGTGTTTTTTCAACACTAACACAAGTGCGAAAAGTGGTTTTTCAACACTAACACAAGTGCGAAAAGTGTTTTTTCCACACTACTACAAGTGCAAAAGTGGTTTCCTGCACCAACACAAGTGCGAAAAGTGGTTTTTCAACACTAACACAAGTGCAAAAAGTGTTTTTTCCACACCAATACAAGTGCAAAAGTGGTTTCCTGCACCAACACAAGTGCGAAAAGTGGTTTTTCAACACTAACACAAGTGCGAAAAGTGTTTTTTCCACACTAATACAAGTGCAAAAGTGGTTTCCTGCACCAACACAAGTGCGAAAAGTGGTTTTTCAACACTAACACAAGTGCGAAAAGTGGTTTTTCAACACTAACACAAGTGCGAAAAGTGGTTTTTCAACACTATCACAAGTGCAAAAAGTGTTTTTTCCACACTAATACAAGTGCAAAAGTGGTTTCCTGCACCAACACAAGTGCGAAAAGTGGTTTTTCAACACTAACACAAGTGCGAAAAGTGTTTTTTCAACACTAACACAAGTGCGAAAAGTGGTTTTTCAACACTAACACAAGTGCGAAAAGTGGTTTTTCAACACTAACACAAGTGCGAAAAGTGTTTTTTCCACACTAATACAAGTGCAAAAGTGGTTTCCTGCACCAACACAAGTGCGAAAAGTGGTTTTTCAACACTAACACAAGTGCGAAAAGTGGTTTTTCAACACTAACACAAGTGCGAAAAGTGGTTTTTCAACACTATCACAAGTGCAAAAAGTGTTTTTTCCACACTAATACAAGTGCAAAAGTGGTTTCCTGCACCAACACAAGTGCGAAAAGTGGTTTTTCAACACTAACACAAGTGCGAAAAGTGTTTTTTCAACACTAACACAAGTGCGAAAAGTGGTTTTTCAACACTAACACAAGTGCGAAAAGTGTTTTTTCCACACTAATACAAGTGCAAAAGTGGTTTCCTGCACCAACACAAGTGCGAAAAGTGGTTTTTCAACACTAACACAAGTGCAAAAAGTGTTTTTTCCACACCAATACAAGTGCAAAAGTGGTTTCCTGCACCAACACAAGTGCGAAAAGTGGTTTTTCAACACTAACACAAGTGCGAAAAGTGTTTTTTCCACACTAATACAAGTGCAAAAGTGGTTTCCTGCACCAACACAAGTGCGAAAAGTGGTTTTTCAACACTAACACAAGTGCAAAAAGTGTTTTTTCCACACCAATACAAGTGCAAAAGTGGTTTCCTGCACCAACACAAGTGCGAAAAGTGGTTTTTCAACACTAACACAAGTGCGAAAAGTGGTTTTTCAACACTAACACAAGTGCGAAAAGTGGTTTTTCAACACTATCACAAGTGCAAAAAGTGTTTTTTCCACACTAATACAAGTGCAAAAGTGGTTTCCTGCAACAACACAAGTGCGAAAAGTGGTTTTTCAACACCAACACAAGTGCGAAAAGTGGTTTTTCAACACTAACACAAGTGCGAAAAGTAGTTTTTCAACACTATCACAAGTGCGAAAAGTGGTTTTTCCACACTAATACAAGTGTAAAAGTGCTTTCCTGCACCAACACACGTGCGAAAAGTGGTTTTTCAACACTAACACAAGTGCGAAAAGTGGTTTTTCAACACTAACACAAGTGCGAAAAGTGGTTTTTCAACACTAACACAAATGCGAAAAGTGTTTTTTCAACACTAACACAAGTGCGAAAAGTGGTTTTTCAACACTAACACAAGTGCGAAAAGTGTTTTTCCACACTAATACGAGTGCAAAAGTGGGTTCCTGCACCAACACAAGTGAGAAAAGTGTTTTTTCAACACTAACACAAGTGCGAAAAGTGTTTTTTCAACACTAACACAAGTGTGAAAAGTGGTTTTTCAACACTAACACAAGTGCGAAAAGTGGTTTTTCCACACTAATACAAGTGCAAAAGTGGTTTCCTGCACCAACACAAGTGAGAAAAGTGTTTTTTCAACACTAACACAAGTGCGAAAAGTGGTTTTTCCACACTAATACAAGTGCAAAAGTGGTTTCCTGCAACAACACAAGTGCGAAAAGTGGTTTTTCAACACTAACACAAGTGCGAAAAGTGGTTTTTCAACACTAACACAAGTGCGAAAAGTGGTTTTTCAACACTATCACAAGTGCAAAAAGTGTTTTTTCCACACTAATACAAGTGCAAAAGTGGTTTCCTGCACCAATAAAAGTGCGAAAAGTGGTTTTTCAACACTAACACAAGTGCGAAAAGTGGTTTTTCAACACTAACACAAGTGCGAAAAGTGGTTTTTCAACACTAACACAAGTGCGAAAAGTGGTTTTTCCACACTAATACAAGTGCAAAAGTGGTTTCCTGCACCAACACAAGTGCGAAAAGTGGTTTTTCAACACTAACACAAGTGCGAAAAGTGGTTTTTCAACACCAACAGAAGTGCGAAAAGTGGTTTTTCAACACCAACACAAGTGCGAAAAGTGGTTTTTCAACACTAACACAAGTGCGAAAAGTGTTTTTTCCACACTAATACAAGTGCAAAAGTGGTTTCCTGCACCAACACAAGTGTGAAAAGTGGTTTTTCAACACTAACACAAGTGCGAAAAGTGGTTTTTCAACACTAACACAAGTGCGAAAAGTGTTTTTTCCACACTAATACAAGTGCAAAAGTGGTTTCCTGCACCAACACAAGTGCGAAACGTGGTTTTTCAACACTAACACAAGTGCGAAAAGTGTTTTTTCCACACCAATACAAGTGCAAAAGTGGTTTCCTGCACCAACACAAGTGCGAAAGGTGGTTTTTCAACACTAACACAAGTGCGAAAAGTGGTTTTTCAACACTATCACAAGTGCGAAAAGTGTTTTTCCACACTAAAACAAGTGCAAATGTGGTTCCTTGCACCAACACAAGTGCGAAAAGTGGTTTTTCAACACTAACACAAGTGCGAAAAGTGGTTTTTCAACACTAACACAAGTGCGAAAAGTGGTTTTTCAACACTATCACAAGTGCAAAAAGTGTTTTTTCCACACTAATACAAGTGCAAAAGTGGTTTCCTGCACCAACACAAGTGCGAAAAGTGGTTTTTCAACACTAACACAAGTGCGAAAAGTGTTTTTTCAACACGAACACAAGTGCAAAAAGTGTTTTTTCCACACTAATACAAGTGCAAAAGTGGTTTCCTGCACCAACACAAGTGCGAAAAGTGGTTTTTCAACACTAACACAAGTGCGAAAAGTGTTTTTTCAACACTAACACAAGTGCGAAAAGTGGTTTTTCAACACTAACACAAGTGCGAAAAGTGTTTTTTCCACACTAATACAAGTGCAAAAGTGGTTTCCTGCACCAACACAAGTGCGAAAAGTGGTTTTTCAACACTAACACAAGTGCAAAAAGTGTTTTTTCCACACCAATACAAGTGCAAAAGTGGTTTCCTGCACCAACACAAGTGCGAAAAGTGGTTTTTCAACACTAACACAAGTGCGAAAAGTGTTTTTTCCACACTAATACAAGTGCAAAAGTGATTTCCTGCACCAACACAAGTGCGAAAAGTGGTTTTTCAACACTAACACAAGTGCAAAAAGTGTTTTTTCCACACCAATACAAGTGCAAAAGTGGTTTCCTGCACCAACACAAGTGCGAAAAGTGGTTTTTCAACACTAACACAAGTGCGAAAAGTGGTTTTTCAACACTAACACAAGTGCGAAAAGTGGTTTTTCAACACTATCACAAGTGCAAAAAGTGTTTTTTCCACACTAATACAAGTGCAAAAGTGGTTTCCTGCAACAACACAAGTGCGAAAAGTGGTTTTTCAACACCAACACAAGTGCGAAAAGTGGTTTTTCAACACTAACACAAGTGCGAAAAGTAGTTTTTCAACACTATCACAAGTGCGAAAAGTGGTTTTTCCACACTAATACAAGTGTAAAAGTGCTTTCCTGCACCAACACACGTGCGAAAAGTGGTTTTTCAACACTAACACAAGTGCGAAAAGTGGTTTTTCAACACTAACACAAGTGCGAAAAGTGGTTTTTCAACACTAACACAAATGCGAAAAGTGTTTTTTCAACACTAACACAAGTGCGAAAAGTGGTTTTTCAACACTAACACAAGTGCGAAAAGTGTTTTTCCACACTAATACGAGTGCAAAAGTGGGTTCCTGCACCAACACAAGTGAGAAAAGTGTTTTTTCAACACTAACACAAGTGCGAAAAGTGTTTTTTCAACACTAACACAAGTGTGAAAAGTGGTTTTTCAACACTAACACAAGTGCGAAAAGTGGTTTTTCCACACTAATACAAGTGCAAAAGTGGTTTCCTGCACCAACACAAGTGAGAAAAGTGTTTTTTCAACACTAACACAAGTGCGAAAAGTGGTTTTTCCACACTAATACAAGTGCAAAAGTGGTTTCCTGCAACAACACAAGTGCGAAAAGTGGTTTTTCAACACTAACACAAGTGCGAAAAGTGGTTTTTCAACACTAACACAAGTGCGAAAAGTGGTTTTTCAACACTATCACAAGTGCAAAAAGTGTTTTTTCCACACTAATACAAGTGCAAAAGTGGTTTCCTGCACCAATAAAAGTGCGAAAAGTGGTTTTTCAACACTAACACAAGTGCGAAAAGTGGTTTTTCAACACTAACACAAGTGCGAAAAGTGGTTTTTCAACACTAACACAAGTGCGAAAAGTGGTTTTTCCACACTAATACAAGTGCAAAAGTGGTTTCCTGCACCAACACAAGTGCGAAAAGTGGTTTTTCAACACTAACACAAGTGCGAAAAGTGGTTTTTCAACACCAACAGAAGTGCGAAAAGTGGTTTTTCAACACCAACACAAGTGCGAAAAGTGGTTTTTCAACACTAACACAAGTGCGAAAAGTGTTTTTTCCACACTAATACAAGTGCAAAAGTGGTTTCCTGCACCAACACAAGTGTGAAAAGTGGTTTTTCAACACTAACACAAGTGCGAAAAGTGGTTTTTCAACACTAACACAAGTGCGAAAAGTGTTTTTTCCACACTAATACAAGTGCAAAAGTGGTTTCCTGCACCAACACAAGTGCGAAACGTGGTTTTTCAACACTAACACAAGTGCGAAAAGTGTTTTTTCCACACCAATACAAGTGCAAAAGTGGTTTCCTGCACCAACACAAGTGCGAAAGGTGGTTTTTCAACACTAACACAAGTGCGAAAAGTGGTTTTTCAACACTATCACAAGTGCGAAAAGTGTTTTTCCACACTAAAACAAGTGCAAATGTGGTTCCTTGCACCAACACAAGTGCGAAAAGTGGTTTTTCAACACTAACACAAGTGCGAAAAGTGGTTTTTCAACACTAACACAAGTGCGAAAAGTGGTTTTTCAACACTATCACAAGTGCAAAAAGTGTTTTTTCCACACTAATACAAGTGCAAAAGTGGTTTCCTGCACCAACACAAGTGCGAAAAGTGGTTTTTCAACACTAACACAAGTGCGAAAAGTGTTTTTTCAACACGAACACAAGTGCGAAAAGTGGTTTTTCAACACGAACACAAGTGCGAAAAGTGTTTTTTCAACACTAACACAAGTGCGAAAAGTGTTTTTTCCACACTAATACAAGTGCAAAAAGTGTTTTTTCCACACCAATACAAGTGCAAAAGTGGTTTCCTGCACCAACACAAGTGCGAAAAGTGGTTTTCAACACTAACACAAGTGCGAAAAGTGTTTTTTCCACACTAATACAAGTGCAAAAGTGGTTTCCTGCACCAACACAAGTGCTAAAAGTGGTTTTTCAACACTAACACAAGTGCGAAAAGTGGTTTTTCAACACTATCACAAGTGCAAAAAGTGTTTTTTCCACACTAATACAAGTGCAAAAGTGGTTTCCTGCACCAACACAAGTGCGAAAAGTGGTTTTTCAACACTAACACAAGTGCGAAAAGTGTTTTTTCAACACTAACACAAGTGCGAAAAGTGGTTTTTCAACACTAACACAAGTGCGAAAAGTGGTTTTTCAACACTAACACAAGTGCGAAAAGTGTTTTTTCCACACTAATACAAGTGCAAAAGTGGTTTCCTGCACCAACACAAGTGCGAAAAGTGGTCTTTCAACACTAACACAAGTGCGAAAAGTGGTTTTTCAACACTAACACAAGTGCGAAAAGTGGTTTTTCAACACTATCACAAGTGCAAAAAGTGTTTTTTCCACACTAATACAAGTGCAAAAGTGGTTTCCTGCACCAACACAAGTGCGAAAAGTGGTTTTTCAACACTAACACAAGTGCGAAAAGTGGTTTTTCAACACTATCACAAGTGCAAAAAGTGTTTTTTCCACACTAATACAAGTGCAAAAGTGGTTTCCTGCACCAACACAAGTGCGAAAAGTGGTTTTTCAACACTAACACAAGTGCGAAAAGTGGTTTTTCCACACTAATACAAGTGCAAAAGTGGTTTCCTGCAACAACACAAGTGCGAAAAGTGGTTTTTCAACACTATCACAAGTGCAAAAAGTGTTTTTTCCACACTAATACAAGTGCAAAAGTGGGTTCCTGCACCAACAAAGGTGCGAAAAGTGGTTTTTCAACACTAACACAAGTGCGAAAAGTGGTTTTTCAACACTAACACAAGTGCGAAAAGTGGTTTTTCCACACTAACATAAGTGCGAAAAGTGTTTTTTCCACACTAATACAAGTGCAAAAGTGGTTTCCTGCACTAACACAAGTGCGAAAAGTGGTTTTTCAACACTAACACAAGTGCGTAAAGTGGTTTTTCAACATTAACACAAGTGCGAAAAGTGTTTTTTCCACACTAATACAAGTGCAAAAGTGGTTTCCTGCACCAACACAAGTGCGAAAAGTGGTTTTTCAACACTAACACAAGTGCAAAAAGTGTTTTTTCCACACCAATACAAGTGCAAAAGTGGTTTCCTGCACCAACACAAGTGCGAAAAGTGGTTTTTCAACACTAACACAAGTGCGAAAAGTGTTTTTTCCACACTAATACAAGTGCAAAAGTGGTTTCCTGCACCAACACAAGTGCGAAAAGTGGTTTTTCAACACTAACACAAGTGCAAAAAGTGTTTTTTCCACACCAATACAAGTGCAAAAGTGGTTTCCTGCACCAACACAAGTGCGAAAAGTGGTTTTTCAACACTAACACAAGTGCGAAAAGTGGTTTTTCAACACTAACACAAGTGCGAAAAGTGGTTTTTCAACACTAATACAAGTGCGAAAAGTGTTTTTTCCACACTAATACAAGTGCAAAAGTGGTTTCCTGCACCAACACAAGTGCGAAAAGTGGTTTTTCAACACTAACACAAGTGCGAAAAGTGGTTTTTCAACACTAACACAAGTGCGAAAAGTGGTTTTTCAACACTATCACAGGTGCAAAAAGTGTTTTTTCCACACTAATACAAGTGCAAAAGTGGTTTCCTGCACCAACACAAGTGCGAAAAGTGGTTTTTCAACACTAACACAAGTGCGAAAAGTGTTTTTTCAACACTAACACAAGTGCGAAAAGTGGTTTTTCAACACTAACACAAGTGCGAAAAGTGTTTTTTCCACACTAATACAAGTGCAAAAGTGGTTTCCTGCACCAACACAAGTGCGAAAAGTGGTTTTTCAACACTAACACAAGTGCAAAAAGTGTTTTTTCCACACCAATACAAGTGCAAAAGTGGTTTCCTGCACCAACACAAGTGCGAAAAGTGGTTTTTCAACACTAACACAAGTGCGAAAAGTGTTTTTTCCACACTAATACAAGTGCAAAAGTGGTTTCCTGCACCAACACAAGTGCGAAAAGTGGTTTTTCAACACTAACACAAGTGCGAAAAGTGGTTTTTCAACACTAACACAAGTGCGAAAAGTGGTTTTTCAACACTATCACAAGTGCAAAAAGTGTTTTTTCCACACTAATACAAGTGCAAAAGTGGTTTCCTGCAACAACACAAGTGCGAAAAGTGGTTTTTCAACACCAACACAAGTGCGAAAAGTGGTTTTTCAACACTAACACAAGTGCGAAAAGTAGTTTTTCAACACTATCACAAGTGCGAAAAGTGGTTTTTCCACACTAATACAAGTGCAAAAGTGCTTTCCTGCACCAACACACGTGCGAAAAGTGGTTTTTCAACACTAACACAAGTGCGAAAAGTGGTTTTTCAACACTAACACAAGTGCGAAAAGTGGTTTTTCAACACTAACACAAATGCGAAAAGTGGTTTTTCAACACTAACACAAGTGCGAAAAGTGGTTTTTCAACACTAACACAAGTGCGAAAAGTGTTTTTCCACACTAATACGAGTGCAAAAGTGGTTTCCTGCACCAACACAAGTGAGAAAAGTGTTTTTTCAACACTAACACAAGTGCGAAAAGTGTTTTTTCAACACTAACACAAGTGTGAAAAGTGGTTTTTCAACACTAACACAAGTGCGAAAAGTGGTTTTTCCACACTAATACAAGTGCAAAAGTGGTTTCCTGCACCAACACAAGTGAGAAAAGTGTTTTTTCAACACTAACACAAGTGCGAAAAGTGGTTTTTCCACACTAATACAAGTGCAAAAGTGGTTTCCTGCAACAACACAAGTGCGAAAAGTGGTTTTTCAACACTAACACAAGTGCGAAAAGTGGTTTTTCAACACTAACACAAGTGCGAAAAGTGGTTTTTCAACACTAACACAAGTGCGAAAAGTGGTTTTTCAACACTATCACAAGTGCAAAAAGTGTTTTTTCCACACTAATACAAGTGCAAAAGTGGTGTCCTGCACCAATAAAAGTGCGAAAAGTGGTTTTTCAACACTAACACAAGTGCGAAAAGTGGTTTTTCAACACTAACACAAGTGCGAAAAGTGGTTTTTCAACACTAACACAAGTGCGAAAAGTGGTTTTTCCAAACTAATACAAGTGCAAAAGTGGTTTCCTGCACCAACACAAGTGCGAAAAGTGGTTTTTCAACACTAACACAAGTGCGAAAAGTGGTTTTTCAACACCAACAGAAGTGCGAAAAGTGGTTTTTCAACACCAACACAAGTGCGAAAAGTGGTTTTTCAACACTAACACAAGTGCGAAAAGTGTTTTTTCCACACTAATACAAGTGCAAAAGTGGTTTCCTGCACCAACACAAGTGTGAAAAGTGGTTTTTCAACACTAACACAAGTGCGAAAAGTGGTTTTTCAACACTAACACAAGTGCGAAAAGTGTTTTTTCCACACTAATACAAGTGCAAAAGTGGTTTCCTGCACCAACACAAGTGCGAAACGTGGTTTTTCAACACTAACACAAGTGCGAAAAGTGTTTTTTCCACACCAATACAAGTGCAAAAGTGGTTTCCTGCACCAACACAAGTGCGAAAGGTGGTTTTTCAACACTAACACAAGTGCGAAAAGTGGTTTTTCAACACTAACACAAGTGCGAAAAGTGTTTTTCCACACTAAAACAAGTGCAAATGTGGTTCCCTGCACCAACACAAGTGCGAAAAGTGGTTTTTCAACACTAACACAAGTGCGAAAAGTGGTTTTTCAACACTAACACAAGTGCGAAAAGTGGTTTTTCAACACTATCTCAAGTGCAAAAAGTGTTTTTTCCACACTAATACAAGTGCAAAAGTGGTTTCCTGCACCAACACAAGTGCGAAAAGTGGTTTTTCAACACTAACACAAGTGCGAAAAGTGTTTTTTCAACACTAACACAAGTGCGAAAAGTGTTTTTTCCACACTAATACAAGTGCAAAAGTGGTTTCCTGCACCAACACAAGTGCGAAAAGTGGTTTTTCAACACTAACACAAGTGCGAAAAGTGGTTTTTCAACACTAATACAAGTGCGAAAAGTGGTTTTTCAACACTATCACAAGTGCAAAAAGTGTTTTTTCCACACTAATACAAGTGCAAAAGTGGTTTCCTGCACCAACACAAGTCCAAAAAGTGGTTTTTCAACACTAACACAAGTGCGAAAAGTGGTTTTTCAACACTAACACAAGTGCGAAAAGTGGTTTTTCCACACTAATACAAATGCGTAAAGTGGTTTTTCAACACTAACACAAGTGCGAAAAGTAGTTTTTCAACACGAACACAAGTGCGAAAAGTGGTTTTTCAACACTAACACAAATGCGTAAAGTGGTTTTTCAACACTAACACAAGTGCGAAAAGTAGTTTTTCAACACTAACACAATTGCGAAAAGTAGTTTTTCAACACTATCACAAGTGCGAAAAGTGGGTTTTCCACACAAATACAAGTGCAAAAGTGCTTTCCTGCACCAACACAAGTGCGAAAAGTGGTTTTTCAACACTAACACAAGTGCGAAAAGTGGTTTTTCAACACCAACACAAGAGCGAAAAGTGGTTTTTCAACACTAACACAAGTGCGAAAAGTGGTTTTTCAACACTAACACAAATGCGAAAAGTGGTTTTTCAACACTAACACAAGTGCGAAAAGTGGTTTTTCAACACTAACACAAGTGCGAAAAGTGTTTTTCCACACTAATACAAGTGCAAAAGTGGTTTCCTGCACCAACACAAGTGCGAAAAGTGGTTTTTCAACACTAACACAAGTGCGAAAAGTGGTTTTTCAACACAAACACAAGTGCGAAAAGTGGTTTTTCAACACTAACACAAGTGCGAAAAGTGTTTTTTCCACACTAATACAAGTGCAAAAGTGGTTTCCTGCACCAACACAAGTGCGAAAAGTGGTTTTTCAACACTAACACAAGTGCGAAAAGTGGTTTTTCAACACTAACACAAGTGCGAAAAGTGTTTTTTCCACACTAATACAAGTGCAAAAGTGGTTTCCTGCACCAACACAAGTGCGAAACGTGGTTTTTCAACACTAACACAAGTGCGAAAAGTGTTTTTTCCACACCAATACAAGTGCAAAAGTGGTTTCCTGCACCAACACAAGTGCGAAAGGTGGTTTTTCAACACTAACACAAGTGCGAAAAGTGGTTTTTCCACACTAATGCAAGTGCAAAAGTGGTTTCCTGCACCAACACAAGTGCGAAAAGTGGTTTTTCAACACTAACACAAGTGCAAAAAGTGTTTTTTCCACACCAATACAAGTGCAAAAGTGGTTTCCTGCACCAACACAAGTGCGAAAAGTGGTTTTTCAACACTAACACAAGTGCGAAAAGTGGTTTTTCAACACTAACACAAGTGCGAAAAGTGGTTTTTCAACACTAATACAAGTGCGAAAAGTGTTTTTTCCACACTAATACAAGTGCAAAAGTGGTTTCCTGCACCAACACAAGTGCGAAAAGTGGTTTTTCAACACTAACACAAGTGCGAAAAGTGGTTTTTCAACACTAACACAAGTGCGAAAAGTGGTTTTTCAACACTATCACAGGTGCAAAAAGTGTTTTTTCCACACTAATACAAGTGCAAAAGTGGTTTCCTGCACCAACACAAGTGCGAAAAGTGGTTTTTCAACACTAACACAAGTGCGAAAAGTGTTTTTTCAACACTAACACAAGTGCGAAAAGTGGTTTTTCAACACTAACACAAGTGCGAAAAGTGTTTTTTCCACACTAATACAAGTGCAAAAGTGGTTTCCTGCACCAACACAAGTGCGAAAAGTGGTTTTTCAACACTAACACAAGTGCAAAAAGTGTTTTTTCCACACCAATACAAGTGCAAAAGTGGTTTCCTGCACCAACACAAGTGCGAAAAGTGGTTTTTCAACACTAACACAAGTGCGAAAAGTGTTTTTTCCACACTAATACAAGTGCAAAAGTGGTTTCCTGCACCAACACAAGTGCGAAAAGTGGTTTTTCAACACTAACACAAGTGCGAAAAGTGGTTTTTCAACACTAACACAAGTGCGAAAAGTGGTTTTTCAACACTATCACAAGTGCAAAAAGTGTTTTTTCCACACTAATACAAGTGCAAAAGTGGTTTCCTGCAACAACACAAGTGCGAAAAGTGGTTTTTCAACACCAACACAAGTGCGAAAAGTGGTTTTTCAACACTAACACAAGTGCGAAAAGTAGTTTTTCAACACTATCACAAGTGCGAAAAGTGGTTTTTCCACACTAATACAAGTGCAAAAGTGCTTTCCTGCACCAACACACGTGCGAAAAGTGGTTTTTCAACACTAACACAAGTGCGAAAAGTGGTTTTTCAACACTAACACAAGTGCGAAAAGTGGTTTTTCAACACTAACACAAATGCGAAAAGTGTTTTTTCAACACTAACACAAGTGCGAAAAGTGGTTTTTCAACACTAACACAAGTGCGAAAAGTGTTTTTCCACACTAATACGAGTGCAAAAGTGGTTTCCTGCACCAACACAAGTGAGAAAAGTGTTTTTTCAACACTAACACAAGTGCGAAAAGTGTTTTTTCAACACTAACACAAGTGTGAAAAGTGGTTTTTCAACACTAACACAAGTGCGAAAAGTGGTTTTTCCACACTAATACAAGTGCAAAAGTGGTTTCCTGCACCAACACAAGTGAGAAAAGTGTTTTTTCAACACTAACACAAGTGCGAAAAGTGGTTTTTCCACACTAATACAAGTGCAAAAGTGGTTTCCTGCAACAACACAAGTGCGAAAAGTGGTTTTTCAACACTAACACAAGTGCGAAAAGTGGTTTTTCAACACTAACACAAGTGCGAAAAGTGGTTTTTCAACACTAACACAAGTGCGAAAAGTGGTTTTTCAACACTATCACAAGTGCAAAAAGTGTTTTTTCCACACTAATACAAGTGCAAAAGTGGTTTCCTGCACCAATAAAAGTGCGAAAAGTGGTTTTTCAACACTAACACAAGTGCGAAAAGTGGTTTTTCAACACTAACACAAGTGCGAAAAGTGGTTTTTCAACACTAACACAAGTGCGAAAAGTGGTTTTTCCAAACTAATACAAGTGCAAAAGTGGTTTCCTGCACCAACACAAGTGCGAAAAGTGGTTTTTCAACACTAACACAAGTGCGAAAAGTGGTTTTTCAACACCAACAGAAGTGCGAAAAGTGGTTTTTCAACACCAACACAAGTGCGAAAAGTGGTTTTTCAACACTAACACAAGTGCGAAAAGTGTTTTTTCCACACTAATACAAGTGCAAAAGTGGTTTCCTGCACCAACACAAGTGTGAAAAGTGGTTTTTCAACACTAACACAAGTGCGAAAAGTGGTTTTTCAACACTAACACAAGTGCGAAAAGTGTTTTTTCCACACTAATACAAGTGCAAAAGTGGTTTCCTGCACCAACACAAGTGCGAAACGTGGTTTTTCAACACTAACACAAGTGCGAAAAGTGTTTTTTCCACACCAATACAAGTGCAAAAGTGGTTTCCTGCACCAACACAAGTGCGAAAGGTGGTTTTTCAACACTAACACAAGTGCGAAAAGTGGTTTTTCAACACTAACACAAGTGCGAAAAGTGTTTTTCCACACTAAAACAAGTGCAAATGTGGTTCCCTGCACCAACACAAGTGCGAAAAGTGGTTTTTCAACACTAACACAAGTGCGAAAAGTGGTTTTTCAACACTAACACAAGTGCGAAAAGTGGTTTTTCAACACTATCTCAAGTGCAAAAAGTGTTTTTTCCACACTAATACAAGTGCAAAAGTGGTTTCCTGCACCAACACAAGTGCGAAAAGTGGTTTTTCAACACTAACACAAGTGCGAAAAGTGTTTTTTCAACACTAACACAAGTGCGAAAAGTGTTTTTTCCACACTAATACAAGTGCAAAAGTGGTTTCCTGCACCAACACAAGTGCGAAAAGTGGTTTTTCAACACTAACACAAGTGCGAAAAGTGGTTTTTCAACACTAACACAAGTGCGAAAAGTGGTTTTTCAACACTATCACAAGTGCAAAAAGTGTTTTTTCCACACTAATACAAGTGCAAAAGTGGTTTCCTGCACCAACACACGTCCAAAAAGTGGTTTTTCAACACTAACACAAGTGCGAAAAGTGGTTTTTCAACACTAACACAAGTGCGAAAAGTGGTTTTTCCACACTAATACAAATGCGTAAAGTGGTTTTTCAACACTAACACAAGTGCGAAAAGTAGTTTTTCAACACGAACACAAGTGCGAAAAGTGGTTTTTCAACACTAACACAAATGCGTAAAGTGGTTTTTCAACACTAACACAAGTGCGAAAAGTAGTTTTTCAACACTAACACAATTGCGAAAAGTAGTTTTTCAACACTATCACAAGTGCGAAAAGTGGGTTTTCCACACAAATACAAGTGCAAAAGTGCTTTCCTGCACCAACACAAGTGCGAAAAGTGGTTTTTCAACACTAACACAAGTGCGAAAAGTGGTTTTTCAACACCAACACAAGAGCGAAAAGTGGTTTTTCAACACTAACACAAGTGCGAAAAGTGGTTTTTCAACACTAACACAAATGCGAAAAGTGGTTTTTCAACACTAACACAAGTGCGAAAAGTGGTTTTTCAACACTAACACAAGTGCGAAAAGTGTTTTTCCACACTAATACAAGTGCAAAAGTGGTTTCCTGCACCAACACAAGTGCGAAAAGTGGTTTTTCAACACTAACACAAGTGCGAAAAGTGGTTTTTCAACACAAACACAAGTGCGAAAAGTGGTTTTTCAACACTAACACAAGTGCGAAAAGTGTTTTTTCCACACTAATACAAGTGCAAAAGTGGTTTCCTGCACCAACACAAGTGCGAAAAGTGGTTTTTCAACACTAACACAAGTGCGAAAAGTGGTTTTTCAACACTAACACAAGTGCGAAAAGTGGTTTTTCAACACTATCACAAGTGCAAAAAGTGTTTTTTCCACACTAATACAAGTGCAAAAGTGGTTTCCTGCACCAACACAAGTGCGAAAAGTGGTTTTTCAACACTAACACAAGTGCGAAAAGTGTTTTTTCAACACTAACACAAGTGCGAAAAGTGGTTTTTCAACACTAACACAAGTGCGAAAAGTGGTTTTTCAACACTAACACAAGTGCGAAAAGTGTTTTTTCCACACGAATACAAGTGCAAAAGTGGTTT
This sequence comes from Myxine glutinosa, assembly GCF_964187855.1. Lineage (NCBI taxonomy): Eukaryota > Metazoa > Chordata > Myxini > Myxiniformes > Myxinidae > Myxine > Myxine glutinosa. Next base: position 21,744 of record NW_027617919.1, on the reverse strand, counting down.
CCTGCACCAACACAAGTGCGAAAAGTGGTTTTTCAACACTAACACAAGTGCGAAAAGTGGTTTTTCAACACTAACATAAGTGCGAAAAGTGGTTTTTCAACACTATCACAAGTGCAAAAAGTGTTTTTTCCACACTAATACAAGTGCAAAAGTGGTTTCCTGCACCAACACAAGTGCGAAAAGTGGTTTTTCAACACTAACACAAGTGCGAAAAGTGTTTTTTCAACACTAACACAAGTGCGAAAAGTGGTTTTTCAACACTAACACAAGTGCGAAAAGTGTTTTTTCCACACTAATACAAGTGCAAAAGTGGTTTCCTGCACCAACACAAGTGCGAAAAGTGGTTTTTCAACACTAACACAAGTGCAAAAAGTGTTTTTTCCACACCAATACAAGTGCAAAAGTGGTTTCCTGCACCAACACAAGTGCGAAAAGTGGTTTTTCAACACTAACACAAGTGCGAAAAGTGTTTTTTCCACACTAATACAAGTGCAAAAGTGGTTTCCTGCACCAACACAAGTGCGAAAAGTGGTTTTTCAACACTAACACAAGTGCAAAAAGTGTTTTTTCCACACCAATACAAGTGCAAAAGTGGTTTCCTGCACCAACACAAGTGCGAAAAGTGGTTTTTCAACACTAACACAAGTGCGAAAAGTGGTTTTTCAACACTAACACAAGTGCGAAAAGTGGTTTTTCAACACTATCACAAGTGCAAAAAGTGTTTTTTCCACACTAATACAAGTGCAAAAGTGGTTTCCTGCAACAACACAAGTGCGAAAAGTGGTTTTTCAACACCAACACAAGTGCGAAAAGTGTTTTTTCAACACTAACACAAGTGCGAAAAGTAGTTTTTCAACACTATCACAAGTGCGAAAAGTGGTTTTTCCACACTAATACAAGTGCAAAAGTGCTTTCCTGCACCAACACAAGTGCGAAAAGTGGTTTTTCAACACTAACACAAGTGCGAAAAGTGGTTTTTCAACACTAACACAAGTGCGAAAAGTGGTTTTTCAACACTATCACAAGTGCAAAAAGTGTTTTTTCCACACTAATACAAGTGCAAAAGTGGTTTCCTGCACCAACACAAGTCCGAAAAGTGGTTTTTCAACACTAACACAAGTGCGAAAAGTGGTTTTTCAACACTAACACAAGTGCGAAAAGTGGTTTTTCCACACTAATACAAGTGCAAAAGTTGTTTCCTGCACCAACACAAGTGCGAAAATTGGTTTTTCAACACGAACACAAGTGCGAAAAGTGGTTTTTCAACACTAACACAAATGCGTAAAGTGGTTTTTCAACACTAACACAAGTGCGAAAAGTAGTTTTTCAACACTAACACAATTGCGAAAACTAGTTTTTCAACACTATCACAAGTGCGAAAAGTGGGTTTTCCACACAAATACAAGTGCAAAAGTGCTTTCCTGCACCAACACAAGTGCGAAAAGTGGTTTTTCAACACTAACACAAGTGCGAAAAGTGGTTTTTCAACACTATCACAAGTGCAAAAAGTGTTTTTTCCACACTAATACAAGTGCAAAAGTGGTTTCCTGCACCAACACAAGTGCGAAAAGTGGTTTTTCAACACTAACACAAGTGCGAAAAGTGGTTTTTCCACACTAATACAAGTGCAAAAGTGGTTTCCTGCAACAACACAAGTGCGAAAAGTGGTTTTTCAACACTATCACAAGTGCAAAAAGTGTTTTTTCCACACTAATACAAGTGCAAAAGTGGTTTCCTGCACCAACAAAAGTGCGAAAAGTGGTTTTTCAACACTAACACAAGTGCGAAAAGTGGTTTTTCAACACTAACACAAGTGCGAAAAGTGGTTTTTCCACACTAACACAAGTGCGAAAAGTGTTTTTTCCACACTAATACAAGTGCAAAAGTGGTTTCCTGCACTAACACAAGTGCGAAAAGTGGTTTTTCAACACTAACACAAGTGCGTAAAGTGGTTTCCTGCACCAACACAAGTGCGAAAAGTGGTTTTTCAACACTAACACAAGTGCAAAAAGTGTTTTTTCCACACCAATACAAGTGCAAAAGTGGTTTCCTGCACCAACACAAGTGTGAAAAGTGGTTTTTCAACACTAACACAAGTGCGAAAAGTGTTTTTTCCACACTAATACAAGTGCAAAAGTGGTTTCCTGCACCAACACAAGTGCGAAAAGTGGTTTTTCAACACTAACACAAGTGCAAAAAGTGTTTTTTCCACACCAATACAAGTGCAAAAGTGGTTTCCTGCACCAACACAAGTGCGAAAAGTGGTTTTTCAACACTAACACAAGTGCGAAAAGTGGTTTTTCAACACTAACACAAGTGCGAAAAGTGGTTTTTCAACACTAACACAAGTGCGAAAAGTGTTTTTTCCACACTAATACAAGTGCAAAAGTGGTTTCCTGCACCAACACAAGTGCGAAAAGTGGTTTTTCAACACTAACACAAGTGCGAAAAGTGGTTTTTCAACACTAACACAAGTGCGAAAAGTGGTTTTTCAACACTATCACAAGTGCAAAAAGTGTTTTTTCCACACTAATACAAGTGCAAAAGTGGTTTCCTGCACCAACACAATTGCGAAAAGTGGTTTTTCAACACTAACACAAGTGCGAAAAGTGTTTTTTCAACACTAACACAAGTGCGAAAAGTGGTTTTTCAACACTAACACAAGTGCGAAAAGTGTTTTTTCCACACTAATACAAGTGCAAAAGTGGTTTCCTGCACCAACACAAGTGCGAAAAGTGGTTTTTCAACACTAACACAAGTGCAAAAAGTGTTTTTTCCACACCAATACAAGTGCAAAAGTGGTTTCCTGCACCAACACAAGTGCGAAAAGTGGTTTTTCAACACTAACACAAGTGCGAAAAGTGTTTTTTCCACACTAATACAAGTGCAAAAGTGGTTTCCTGCACCAACACAAGTGCGAAAAGTGGTTTTTCAACACTAACACAAGTGCGAAAAGTGGTTTTTCAACACTAACACAAGTGCGAAAAGTGGTTTTTCAACACTATCACAAGTGCAAAAAGTGTTTTTTCCACACTAATACAAGTGCAAAAGTGGTTTCCTGCAACAACACAAGTGCGAAAAGTGGTTTTTCAACACCAACACAAGTGCGAAAAGTGGTTTTTCAACACTAACACAAGTGCGAAAAGTAGTTTTTCAACACTATCACAAGTGCGAAAAGTGGTTTTTCCACACTAATACAAGTGCAAAAGTGCTTTCCTGCACCAACACACGTGCGAAAAGTGGTTTTTCAACACTAACACAAGTGCGAAAAGTGGTTTTTCAACACTAACACAAGTGCGAAAAGTGGTTTTTCAACACTAACACAAATGCGAAAAGTGGTTTTTCAACACTAACACAAGTGCGAAAAGTGGTTTTTCAACACTAACACAAGTGCGAAAAGTGTTTTTCCACACTAATACGAGTGCAAAAGTGGTTTCCTGCACCAACACAAGTGAGAAAAGTGTTTTTTCAACACTAACACAAGTGCGAAAAGTGTTTTTTCAACACTAACACAAGTGTGAAAAGTGGTTTTTCAACACTAACACAAGTGCGATAAGTGGTTTTTCCACACTAATACAAGTGCAAAAGTGGTTTCCTGCACCAACACAAGTGAGAAAAGTGTTTTCTCAACACTAACACAAGTGCGAAAAGTGGTTTTTCCACACTAATACAAGTGCAAAAGTGGTTTCCTGCAACAACACAAGTGCGAAAAGTGGTTTTTCAACACTAACACAAGTGCGAAAAGTGGTTTTTCAACACTAACACAAGTGCGAAAAGTGGTTTTTCAACACTATCACAAGGGCAAAAAGTGTTTTTTCCACACTAATACAAGTGCAAAAGTGGTTTCCTGCACCAACACAAGTGCGGAAAGTGGTTTTTCAACACTAACACAAGTGCGAAAAGTGGTTTTTCAACACTAACACAAGTGCGAAAAGTGTTTTTCCACACTAATACAAGTGCAAAAGTGGTTTCCTGCACCAACACAAGTGCGAAAAGTGGTTTTTCAACACTAACACAAGTGCGAAAAGTGGTTTTTCAACACTAACACAAGTGCGAAAAGTGGTTTTTCAACACTATCACAAGTGCAAAAAGTGTTTTTTCCACACTAATACAAGTGCAAAAGTGGTTTCCTGCACCAACACAAGTGCGAAAAGTGGTTTTTCAACACTAACACAAGTGCGAAAAGTGTTTTTTCAACACTAACACAAGTGCGAAAAGTGGTTTTTCAACACTAACACAAGTGCGAAAAGTGTTTTTTCCACACTAATACAAGTGCAAAAGTGGTTTCCTGCACCAACACAAGTGCGAAAAGTGGTTTTTCAACACTAACACAAGTGCAAAAAGTGTTTTTTCCACACCAATACAAGTGCAAAAGTGGTTTCCTGCACCAACACAAGTGCGAAAAGTGGTTTTTCAACACTAACACAAGTGCGAAAAGTGTTTTTTCCACACTAATACAAGTGCAAAAGTGGTTTCCTGCACCAACACAAGTGCGAAAAGTGGTTTTTCAACACTAACACAAGTGCGAAAAGTGGTTTTTCAACACTAACACAAGTGCGAAAAGTGGTTTTTCAACACTATCACAAGTGCAAAAAGTGTTTTTTCCACACTAATACAAGTGCAAAAGTGGTTTCCTGCACCAACACAAGTGCGGAAAGTGGTTTTTCAACACTAACACAAGTGCGAAAAGTGGTTTTTCAACACTAACACAAGTGCGAAAAGTGTTTTTCCACACTAATACAAGTGCAAAAGTGGTTTCCTGCACCAACACAAGTGCGAAAAGTGGTTTTTCAACACTAACACAAGTGCGAAAAGTGGTTTTTCAACACTAACACAAGTGCTAAAAGTGTTTTTTCCACACTAATACAAGTGCAAAAGTGGTTTCCTGCACCAACACAAGTGCGAAAAGTGGTTTTTCAACACTAACACAAGTGCGAAAAGTGTTTTTTCCACACTAATACAAGTGCAAAAGTGGTTTCCTGCACCAACACAAGTGCGAAAAGTGGTTTTTCAACACTAACACAAGTGCGAAAAGTGGTTTTTCAACACTAACACAAGTGCGAAAAGTGGTTTTTCAACACTAACACAAGTGCGAAAAGTGTTTTTTCCACACTAATACAAGTGCAAAAGTGGTTTCCTGCACCAACACAAGTGCGAAAAGTGGTTTTTCAACACTAACACACGTGCGAAAAGTGGTTTTTCAACACTAACACAAGTGCGAAAAGTGGTTTTTCAACACTAACACAAGTGCGAAAAGTGGTTTTTCAACACTAACACAAGTGCGAAAAGTGGTTTTTCAACACTAACACAAGTGCGAAAAGTGGTTTTTCAACACTAACACAAGTGCGAAAAGTGGTTTTTCAACACTAACACAAGTGCGAAAAGTGGTTTTTCAACACTAACACAAGTGCGAAAAGTGGTTTTTGAACACTAACACAAGTGCGAAAAGTGTTTTTTCCACACTAATACAAGTGCAAAAGTAGTTTCCTGCACCAACACAAGTGCGAAAAGTGGTTTTTCAACACTAACACAAGTGCGAAAAGTGGTTTTTCAACACTAACACAAGTGCAAAAAGTGTTTTTTCCACATCAATACAAGTGCAAAAGTGGTTTCCTGCACCAACACAAGTGCGAAAAGTGGTTTTTCAACACTAACACAAGTGCGAAAAGTCGTTTTTCAACACTAACACAAGTGCGAAAAGTGGTTTTTCAACACTAACACAAGTGCGAAAAGTGGTTTTTCAACACTAACACAAGTGCGAAAAGTGGTTTTTCCACACTAATACAAGTGCAAAAGTGGTTTCCTGCACCAACACAAGTGCGAAAAGTGGTTTTTCAACACTAACACAAGTGCGAAAAGTGGTTTTTCAACACCAACACAAGTGCGAAAAGTGGTTTTTCAACACTAACACAAGTGCGAAAAGTGGTTTTTCCACACTAATACAAGTGCAAAAGTGGTTTCCTGCACCAACACAAGTGCGAAAAGTGGTTTTTCAACACTAACACAAGTGCGAAAAGTGGTTTTTCAACACCAACACAAGTGCGAAAAGTGGTTTTTCAACACTATCACAAGTGCAAAAAGTGTTTTTTCCACACTAATACAAGTGCAAAAGTGGTTTCCTGCACCAACACAAGTCCGAAAAGTGGTTTTTCAACACTAACACAAGTGCGAAAAGTGGTTTTTCAACACTAACACAAGTGCGAAAAGTGGTTTTTCAACACTAACACAAATGCGTAAAGTGGTTTTTCAACACTAACACAAGTGCGAAAAGTAGTTTTTCAACACTAACACAATTGCGAAAAGTAGTTTTTCAACACTATCACAAGTGCGAAAAGTGGGTTTTCCACACAAATACAAGTGCAAAAGTGCTTTCCTGCACCAACACAAGTGCAAAAAGTGGTTTTTCAACACTAACACAAGTGCGAAAAGTGGTTTTTCAACACCAACACAAGTGCGAAAAGTGGTTTTTCAACACTAACACAAGTGCGAAAAGTGGTTTTTCAACACTAACACAAATGCGAAAAGTGGTTTTTCAACACTAACACAAGTGCGAAAAGTGGTTTTTCAACACTAACACAAGTGCGAAAAGTGTTTTTCCACACTAATACAAGTGCAAAAGTGGTTTCCTGCACCAACACAAGTGCGAAAAATGGTTTTTCTACACACAAACACAAGTGCGAAAAGTGGTTTTTCAACACCAACACAAGTGCGAAAAGTGGTTTTTCAACACTAACACAAGTGCGAAAAGTGTTTTTTCCACACTAATACAAGTGCAAAAGTGGTTTCCTGCACCAACACAAGTGCGAAAAGTGGTTTTTCAACACTAACACAAGTGCGAAAAGTGGTTTTTCAACACTAACACAAGTGCGAAAAGTGGTTTTTCAACACTATCACAAGTGCAAAAAGTGTTTTTTCCACACTAATACAAGTGCAAAAGTGGTTTCCTGCACCAACACAAGTGCGAAAAGTGGTTTTTCAACACTAACACAAGTGCGAAAAGTGTTTTTTCAACACTAACACAAGTGCGAAAAGTGGTTTTTCAACACTAACACAAGTGCGAAAAGTGGTTTTTCAACACTAACACAAGTGCGAAAAGTGTTTTTTCCACACGAATACAAGTGCAAAAGTGGTTTCCTGCACCAACACACGTGCGAAAAGTGGTTTTTCAACACTAACACAAGTGCGAAAAGTGGTTTTTCAACACTAACACAAGTGCGAAAAGTGGTTTTTCAACACTATCACAAGTGCAAAAAGTGTTTTTTCCACACTAATACAAGTGCAAAAGTGGTTTCCTGCACCAACACAAGTGCGAAAAGTGGTTTTTCAACACTAACACAAGTGCGAAAAGTGTTTTTTCAACACTAACACAAGTGCGAAAAGTGGTTTTTCAACACTAACACAAGTGCGAAAAGTGTTTTTTCCACACTAATACAAGTGCAAAAGTGGTTTCCTGCACCAACACAAGTGCGAAAAGTGGTTTTTCAACACTAACACAAGTGCAAAAAGTGTTTTTTCCACACCAATACAAGTGCAAAAGTGGTTTCCTGCACCAACACAAGTGCGAAAAGTGGTTTTTCAACACTAACACAAGTGCGAAAAGTGTTTTTTCCACACTAATACAAGTGCAAAAGTGGTTTCCTGCACCAACACAAGTGCGAAAAGTGGTTTTTCAACACTAACACAAGTGCAAAAAGTGTTTTTTCCACACCAATACAAGTGCAAAAGTGGTTTCCTGCACCAACACAAGTGCGAAAAGTGGTTTTTCAACACTAACACAAGTGTGAAAAGTGGTTTTTCAACACTAACACAAGTGCGAAAAGTGGTTTTTCAACACTATCACAAGTGCAAAAAGTGTTTTTTCCACACTAATACAAGTGCAAAAGTGGTTTCCTGCAACAACACAAGTGCGAAAAGTGGTTTTTCAACACCAACACAAGTGCGAAAAGTGGTTTTTCAACACCAACACAAGTGCGAAAAGTGGTTTTTCAACACTAACACAAGTGCGAAAAGTAGTTTTTCAACACTATCACAAGTGCGAAAAGTGGTTTTTCCACACTAATACAAGTGCAAAAGTGCTTTCCTGCACCAACACAAGTGCGAAAAGTGGTTTTTCAACACTAACACAAGTGCGAAAAGTGGTTTTTCAACACCAACACAAGTGCGAAAAGTGGTTTTTCAACACTAACACAAGTGCGAAAAGTGGTTTTTCAACACTAACACAAATGCGAAAAGTGGTTTTTCAACACTAACACGTGCGAAAAGTGGTTTTTCAACACTAACACAAGTGCGAAAAGTGTTTTTCCACACTAATACAAGTGCAAAAGTGGTTTCCTGCACCAACACAAGTGCGAAAAGTGGTTTTTCAACACTAACACAAGTGCGAAAAGTGTTTTTTCAACACTAACACAAGTGCGAAAAGTGGTTTTTCAACACTAACACAAGTGTGAAAAGTGTTTTTTCCACACTAATACAAGTGCAAAAGTGGTTTCCTGCACCAACACAAGTGCGAAAAGTGGTTTTTGAACACTAACACAAGTGCGAAAAGTGGTTTTTCAACACCAACACAAGTGCGAAAAGTGGTTTTTCAACACTAACACAAGTGCGAAAAGTGTTTTTTCCACACTAATACAAGTGCAAAAGTGGTTTCCTGCACAAACACAAGTGCGAAAAGTGGTTTTTCAACACTAACACAAGTGCAAAAAGTGGTTTTTCAACACTAACACAAGTGCGAAAAGTGTTTTTTCCACACTAATACAAGTGCAAAAGTGGTTTCCTGCACCAACACAAGTGCGAAACGTGGTTTTTCAACACTAACATAAGTGCGAAAAGTGTTTTTTCCACACTAATACAAGTGCAAAAGTGGTTTCCTGCACCAACACAAGTGCGAAAGGTGGTTTTTCAACACTAACACAAGTGCGAAAAGTGGTTTTTCAACACTAACACAAGTGCGAAAAGTGTTTTTCCACACTAAAACAAGTGCAAATGTGGTTTCCTGCACCAACACAAGTGCGAAAAGTGGTTTTTCAACACTAACACAAGTGCGAAAAGTAGTTTTTCAACACTAACACAAGTGCGAAAAGTGGTTTTTCAACACTATCACAAGTGCAAAAAGTGTTTTTCCCACACTAATACAAGTGCAAAAGTGGTTTCCTGCACCAACACAAGTGCGAAAAGTGGTTTTTCAACACTAACACAAATGCGAAAAGTGGTTTTTCAACACTAACACAAGTGCGAAAAGTGTTTTTTCCACACTAATACAAGTGCAAAAGTGGTTTCCTGCACCAACACAAGTGCGAAAAGTGGTTTTTCAACACTAACACAAGTGCAAAAAGTGTTTTTTCCACACCAATACAAGTGCAAAAGTGGTTTCCTGCACCAACACAAGTGCGAAAAGTGGTTTTTCAACACTAACACAAGTGCGAAAAGTGTTTTTTCCACACTAATACAAGTGCAAAAGTGGTTTCCTGCACCAACACAAGTGCGAAAAGTGGTTTTTCAACACTAACACAAGTGTGAAAAGTGGTTTTTCAACATTAACACAAGTGCGAAAAGTGGTTTTTCAACACTATCACAAGTGCAAAAAGTGTTTTTTCCACACTAATACAAGTGCAAAAGTGGTTTCCTGCACCAACACAAGTGCGAAAAGTGGTTTTTCAACACTAACACAAGTGCGAAAAGTGTTTTTTCAACACTAACACAAGTGCGAAAAGTGGTTTTTCAACACTAACACAAGTGCGAAAAGTGGTTTTTCAACACTAACACAAGTGCGAAAAGTGTTTTTTCCACACTAATACAAGTGCAAAAGTGGTTTCCTGCACCAACACAAGTGCGAAAAGTGGTTTTTCAACACTAACACAAGTGCGAAAAGTGGTTTTTCAACACTAACACAAGTGCGAAAAGTGGTTTTTCAACACTATCACAAGTGCAAAAAGTGTTTTTTCCACACTAATACAAGTGCAAAAGTGGTTTCCTGCACCAACACAAGTGCGAAAAGTGGTTTTTCAACACTAACACAAGTGCGAAAAGTGTTTTTTCAACACTAACACAAGTGCGAAAAGTGGTTTTTCAACACTAACACAAGTGCGAAAAGTGTTTTTTCCACACTAATACAAGTGCAAAAGTGGTTTCCTGCACCAACACAAGTGCGAAAAGTGGTTTTTCAACACTAACACAAGTGCAAAAAGTGTTTTTTCCACACCAATACAAGTGCAAAAGTGGTTTCCTGCACCAACACAAGTGCGAAAAGTGGTTTTTCAACACTAACACAAGTGCGAAAAGTGTTTTTTCCACACTAATACAAGTGCAAAAGTGGTTTCCTGCACCAACACAAGTGCGAAAAGTGGTTTTTCAACACTAACACAAGTGCGAAAAGTGGTTTTTCAACACTAACACAAGTGCGAAAAGTGGTTTTTCAACACTATCACAAGTGCAAAAAGTGTTTTTTCCACACTAATACAAGTGCAAAAGTGGTTTCCTGCACCAACACAAGTGCGAAAAGTGGTTTTTCAACACTAACACAAGTGCGAAAAGTGTTTTTTCAACACTAACACAAGTGCGAAAAGTGGTTTTTCAACACTAACACAAGTGCGAAAAGTGGTTTTTCAACACTAACACAAGTGCGAAAAGTGTTTTTTCCACACTAATACAAGTGCAAAAGTGGTTTCCTGCACCAACACAAGTACGAAAAGTGGTTTTTCAACACTAACACAAGTGCGAAAAGTGGTTTTTCAACACTAACACAAGTGCGAAAAGTGGTTTTTCAACACTATCACAAGTGCAAAAAGTGTTTTTTCCACACTAATACAAGTGCAAAAGTGGTTTCCTGCACCAACACAAGTGCGAAAAGTGGTTTTTCAACACTAACACAAGTGCGAAAAGTGTTTTTTCAACACTAACACAAGTGCGAAAAGTGGTTTTTCAACACTAACACAAGTGCGAAAAGTGTTTTTTCCACACTAATACAAGTGCAAAAGTGGTTTCCTGCACCAACACAAGTGCGAAAAGTGGTTTTTTCAACACTAACACAAGTGCAAAAAGTGTTTTTTCCACACCAATACAAGTGCAAAAGTGGTTTCCTGCACCAACACAAGTGCGAAAAGTGGTTTTTCAACACTAACACAAGTGCGAAAAGTGTTTTTTCCACACTAATACAAGTGCAAAAGTGATTTCCTGCACCAACACAAGTGCGAAAAGTGGTTTTTCAACACTAACACAAGTGCGAAAAAGTGTTTTTTTCCACACCAATACAAGTGCAAAAGTGGTTTCCTGCACCAACACAAGTGCGAAAAGTGGTTTTTCAACACTAACACAAGTGCGAAAAGTGGTTTTTCAACACTAACACAAGTGCGAAAAGTGGTTTTTCAACACTATCACAAGTGCAAAAAGTGTTTTTTCCACACTAATACAAGTGCAAAAGTGGTTTTCCTGCAACAACACAAGTGCGAAAAGTGGTTTTTCAACACCAACACAAGTGCGAAAAGTGGTTTTTTCAACACTAACACAAGTGCGAAAAGTGTTTTTTCAACACTATCACAAGTGCGAAAAGTGGTTTTTTCCACACTAATACAAGTGCAAAAGTGCTTTCCTGCAACCAACACAAGTGCGAAAAGTGTTTTTTCAACACTAACACAAGTGCGAAAAGTGTTTTTCAACACTAACACAAGTGCGAAAAGTGGTTTCTTCAACACTAACACAAGTGCGAAAAGTGGTTTTTCCACACTAATACAAGTGCAAAAGTGGTTTTCCTGCACCAACACAAGTGCGAAAAGTGTTTTTTCAACACTAACACAAGTGCGAAAAGTGGTTTTTCCACACTAATACAAGTGCAAAAGTGGTTTCCTGCAACAACACAAGTGCGAAAAGTGGTTTTTCAACACTAACACAAGTGCGAAAAGTGGTTTTTCAACACTAACACAAGTGCGAAAAGTGGTTTTTCAACACTATCACAAGTGCAAAAAGTGTTTTTTCCACACTAATACAAGTGCAAAAGTGGTTTCCTGCACCAATAAAGTGCGAAAAGTGGTTTTTCAACACTAACACAAGTGCGAAAGTGGTTTTCAACACTAACACAAGTGCGAAAAGTGGTTTTTCAACACTAACACAAGTGCGAAAAGTGTTTTTCAACACTAACACAGGTGCGAAAAGTGGTTTTTCAACACTAACACAAGTTGCGAAAAGTGTTTTTTTCCACACTAATACAAGTGCAAAAGTAGTTTCCTGCACCAACACAAGTGCGAAAAGTGGTTTTTCAACACTAACACAAGTGCGAAAAGTGGTTTTTCAACACTAACACAAGTGCAAAAAGTGTTTTTTTCACACATCAATACAAGTGCAAAAGTGGTTTTCCTGCACCAACACAAGTGCGAAAAGTGGTTTTTCAACACTAACACAAGTGCGAAAAGTGGTTTTTCAACACTTAACACAAGTGCGAAAAGTGGTTTTTCAACACTAACACAAGTGCTAAAAGTGGTTTTTCAACATGCGAAAAGTGGTTTTTCCACACTAATACAAGTGCAAAAGTGGTTTCCTGCACCAACACAAGTGCGAAAAGTGGTTTTTCAACACTAACACAAGTGCGAAAAGTGGTTTTTCAACACCAACACAAGTGCGAAAAGTGGTTTTTCAACACTAACACAAGTGCGAAAAGTGTTTTTTCCACACTAATACAAGTGCAAAAGTGGTTTCCTGCACCAACACAAGTGCGAAAAGTGGTTTTTCAACACTAACACAAGTGCGAAAAGTGGTTTTTCAACACTAACACAAGTGCGAAAAGTGGTTTTTCAACACTATCACAAGTGCAAAAAGTGTTTTTTCCACACTAATACAAGTGCAAAAGTGGTTTCCTGCACCAACACAAGTCCGAAAAGTGGTTTTTCAACACTAACACAAGTGTGAAAAGTGGTTTTTCAACACTAACACAAGTGCGAAAAGTGGTTTTTCCACTCTAATACAAGTGCAAAAGTTGTTTCCTGCACCAACACAAGTGCGAAAATTGGTTTTTCAACACGAACACAAGTGCGAAAAGTGGTTTTTCAACACTAACACAAATGCGTAAAGTGGTTTTTCAACACTAACACAAGTGCGAAAAGTAGTTTTTCAACACTAACACAATTGCGAAAAGTAGTTTTTCAACACTATCACAAGTGCGAAAAGTGGGTTTTCCACACAAATACAAGTGCAAAAGTGCTTTCCTGCACCAACACAAGTGCAAAAAGTGGTTTTTCAACACTAACACAAGTGCGAAAAGTGGTTTTTCAACACCAACACAAGTGCGAAAAGTGGTTTTTCAACACTAACACAAGTGCGAAAAGTGGTTTTTCAACACTAACACAAATGCGAAAAGTGGTTTTTCAACACTAACACAAGTGCGAAAAGTGGTTTTTGAACACTAACACAAGTGCGAAAAGTGTTTTTCCACACTAATACAAGTGCAAAAGTGGTTTCCTGCACCAACACAAGTGCGAAAAGTGGTTTTTCTACACACAAACACAAGTGCGAAAAGTGGTTTTTCAACACCAACACAAGTGCGAAAAGTGGTTTTTCAACACTAACACAAGTGCGAAAAGTGTTTTTTCCACACTAATACAAGTGCAAAAGTGGTTTCCTGCACCAACACAAGTGCGAAAAGTGGTTTTTCAACACTAACACAAGTGCGAAAAGTGGTTTTTCAACACTAACACAAGTGCGAAAAGTGGTTTTTCAACACTATCACAAGTGCAAAAAGTGTTTTTTTCCACACTAATACAAGTGCAAAAGTGGTTTCCTGCACCAACACAAGTGCGAAAAGTGGTTTTTCAACACTAACACAAGTGCGAAAAGTGTTTTTTCAACACTAACACAAGTGCGAAAAGTGGTTTTTCAACACTAACACAAGTGCGAAAAGTGGTTTTTCAGCACTAACACAAGTGCGAAAAGTGTTTTTTCCACACGAATACAAGTGCAAAAGTGGTTTCCTGCACCAACACAAGTGCGAAAAGTGGTTTTTCAACACTAACACAAGTGCGAAAAGTGGTTTTTCAACACTAACACAAGTGCGAAAAGTGGTTTTTCAACACTATCACAAGTGCAAAAAGTGTTTTTTCCACACCAATACAAGTGCAAAAGTGGTTTCCTGCACCAACACAAGTGCGAAAAGTGGTTTTTCAACACTAACACAAGTGCAAAAAGTGTTTTTTCAACACTAACACAAGTGCGAAAAGTGGTTTTTCAACACTAACACAAGTGCGAAAAGTGTTTTTTTCCACACTAATACAAGTGCAAAAGTGGTTTCCTGCACCAACACAAGTGCGAAAAGTGGTTTTTCAACACTAACACAAGTGCAAAAAGTGTTTTTTCCACACCAATACAAGTGCAAAAGTGGTTTCCTGCACCAACACAAGTGCGAAAAGTGGTTTTTCAACACTAACACAAGTGCGAAAAGTGTTTTTTCCACACTAATACAAGTGCAAAAGTGGTTTCCTGCACCAACACAAGTGCGAAAAGTGGTTTTTCAACACTAACACAAGTGCAAAAAGTGTTTTTTCCACACCAATACAAGTGCAAAAGTGGTTTCCTGCACCAACACAAGTGCGAAAAGTGGTTTTTCAACACTAACACAAGTGTGAAAAGTGGTTTTTCAACACTAACACAAGTGCGAAAAGTGGTTTTTCAACACTATCACAAGTGCAAAAAGTGTTTTTTCCACACTAATACAAGTGCAAAAGTGGTTTCCTGCAACAACACAAGTGCGAAAAGTGGTTTTTCAACACCAACACAAGTGCGAAAAGTGGTTTTTCAACACTAACACAAGTGCGAAAAGTAGTTTTTCAACACTATCACAAGTGCGAAAAGTGGTTTTTCCACACTAATACAAGTGCAAAAGTGCTTTCCTGCACCAACACAAGTGCGAAAAGTGGTTTTTCAACACTAACACAAGTGCGAAAAGTGGTTTTTCAACATCAACACAAGTGCGAAAAGTGGTTTTTCAACACTAACACAAGTGCGAAAAGTGGTTTTTCAACACTAACACAAATGCGAAAAGTGGTTTTTCAACACTAACACGTGCGAAAAGTGGTTTTTCAACACTAACACAAGTGCGAAAAGTGTTTTTCCACACTAATACAAGTGCAAAAGTGGTTTCCTGCACCAACACAAGTGCGAAAAGTGGTTTTTCAACACTAACACAAGTGCGAAAAGTGTTTTTTCAACACTAACACAAGTGCGAAAAGTGGTTTTTCAACACTAACACAAGTGCGAAAAGTGTTTTTTCCACACTAATACAAGTGCAAAAGTGGTTTCCTGCACCAACACAAGTGCGAAAAGTGGTTTTTGAACACTAACACAAGTGCGAAAAGTGGTTTTTCAACACCAACACAAGTGCGAAAAGTGGTTTTTCAACACTAACACAAGTGCGAAAAGTGTTTTTTCCACACTAATACAAGTGCAAAAGTGGTTTCCTGCACAAACACAAGTGCGAAAAGTGGTTTTTCAACACTAACACAAGTGCAAAAAGTGGTTTTTCAACACTAACACAAGTGCGAAAAGTGTTTTTTCCACACTAATACAAGTGCAAAAGTGGTTTCCTGCACCAACACAAGTGCGAAACGTGGTTTTTCAACACTAACATAAGTGCGAAAAGTGTTTTTTCCACACTAATACAAGTGCAAAAGTGGTTTCCTGCACCAACACAAGTGCGAAAGGTGGTTTTTCAACACTAACACAAGTGCGAAAAGTGGTTTTTCAACACTAACACAAGTGCGAAAAGTGTTTTTGCACACTAAAACAAGTGCAAATGTGGTTTCCTGCACCAACACAAGTGCGAAAAGTGGTTTTTCAACACTAACACAAGTGCGAAATTTGGTTTTTCAACACTAACACAAGTGCGAAAAGTGGTTTTTCAACACTATCACAAGTGCAAAAAGTGTTTTTTCCACACTAATACAAGTGCAAAAGTGGTTTCCTGCACCAATAAAAGTGCGAAAAGTGGTTTTTCAACACTAACACAAGTGCGAAAAGTGGTTTTTCAACACTATCACAAGTGCAAAAAGTGTTTTTTCCACACTAATACAAGTGCAAAAGTGGTTTCCTGCACCAACACAAGTGCGAAAAGTGGTTTTTCAACACTAACACAAGTGCGAAAAGTGGTTTTTCAACACTAACACAAGTGCGAAAAGTGGTTTTTCAACACTAACACAAGTGCGAAAAGTGGTTTTTCAACACTAACACAAGTGCGAAAAGTGTTTTTTCCACACTAATACAAGTGCAAAAGTGGTTTCCTGCACCAACACAAGTGCGAAAAGTGGTTTTTCAACACTAACACAAGTGCGAAAAGTGGTTTTTCAACACTAACACAAGTGCGAAAAGTGGTTTTTCAACACTATCACAAGTGCAAAAAGTGTTTTTTCCACACTAATACAAGTGCAAAAGTGGTTTCCTGCACCAACACAAGTGCGAAAAGTGGTTTTTCAACACTAACACAAGTGCGAAAAGTGTTTTTTCAACACTAACACAAGTGCGAAAAGTGGTTTTTCAACACTAACACAAGTGCGAAAAGTGGTTTTTCAACACTAACACAAGTGCGAAAAGTGTTTTTTCCACACTAATACAAGTGCAAAAGTGGTTTCCTGCACCAACACAAGTGCGAAAAGTGGTTTTTCAACACTAACACAAGTGCGAAAAGTGGTTTTTCAACACTAACACAAGTGCGAAAAGTGGTTTTTCAACACTATCACAAGTGCAAAAAGTGTTTTTTCCACACTAATACAAGTGCAAAAGTGGTTTCCTGCACCAACACAAGTGCGAAAAGTGGTTTTTCAACACTAACACAAGTGCGAAAAGTGTTTTTTCAACACTAACACAAGTGCGAAAAGTGGTTTTTCAACACTAACACAAGTGCGAAAAGTGTTTTTTCCACACTAATACAAGTGCAAAAGTGGTTTCCTGCACCAACACAAGTGCGAAAAGTGGTTTTTCAACACTAACACAAGTGCAAAAAGTGTTTTTTCCACACCAATACAAGTGCAAAAGTGGTTTCCTGCACCAACACAAGTGCGAAAAGTGGTTTTTCAACACTAACACAAGTGCGAAAAGTGTTTTTTCCACACTAATACAAGTGCAAAAGTGATTTCCTGCACCAACACAAGTGCGAAAAGTGGTTTTTCAACACTAACACAAGTGCAAAAAGTGTTTTTTCCACACCAATACAAGTGCAAAAGTGGTTTCCTGCACCAACACAAGTGCGAAAAGTGGTTTTTCAACACTAACACAAGTGCGAAAAGTGGTTTTTCAACACTAACACAAGTGCGAAAAGTGGTTTTTCAACACTATCACAAGTGCAAAAAGTGTTTTTTCCACACTAATACAAGTGCAAAAGTGGTTTCCTGCAACAACACAAGTGCGAAAAGTGGTTTTTCAACACCAACACAAGTGCGAAAAGTGGTTTTTCAACACTAACACAAGTGCGAAAAGTAGTTTTTCAACACTATCACAAGTGCGAAAAGTGGTTTTTCCACACTAATACAAGTGCAAAAGTGCTTTCCTGCACCAACACACATGCGAAAAGTGTTTTTCCAACACTAACACAAGTGCGAAAAGTGTTTTTTCAACACTAACACAAGTGTGAAAAGTGGTTTTTCAACACTAACACAAGTGCGAAAAGTGGTTTTTCCACACTAATACAAGTGCAAAAGTGGTTTCCTGCACCAACACAAGTGAGAAAAGTGTTTTTTCAACACTAACACAAGTGCGAAAAGTGGTTTTTCCACACTAATACAAGTGCAAAAGTGGTTTCCTGCAACAACACAAGTGCGAAAAGTGGTTTTTCAACACTAACACAAGTGCGAAAAGTGGTTTTTCAACACTAACACAAGTGCGAAAAGTGGTTTTTCAACACTATCACAAGTGCAAAAAGTGTTTTTTCCACACTAATACAAGTGCAAAAGTGGTTTCCTGCACCAATAAAAGTGCGAAAAGTGGTTTTTCAACACTAACACAAGTGCGAAAAGTGGTTTTTCAACACTAACACAAGTGCGAAAAGTGGTTTTTCAACACTAACACAAGTGCGAAAAGTGGTTTTTCAACACTAACACAGGTGCGAAAAGTGGTTTTTCAACACTAACACAAGTGCGAAAAGTGTTTTTTCCACACTAATACAAGTGCAAAAGTAGTTTCCTGCACCAACACAAGTGCGAAAAGTGGTTTTTCAACACTAACACAAGTGCGAAAAGTGGTTTTTCAACACTAACACAAGTGCAAAAAGTGTTTTTTCCACATCAATACAAGTGCAAAAGTGGTTTCCTGCACCAACACAAGTGCGAAAAGTGGTTTTTCAACACTAACACAAGTGCGAAAAGTGGTTTTTCAAACACTAACACAAGTGCGAAAAGTGGTTTTTCAACACTAACACAAGTGCGAAAAGTGGTTTTTCAACACTAACACAAGTGCGAAAAGTGGTTTTTCCACACTAATACAAGTGCAGAAGTGGTTTCCTGCACCAACACAAGTGCGAAAAGTGGTTTTTCAACACTAACACAAGTGCGAAAAGTGGTTTTTCAACACCAACACAAGTGCGAAAAGTGGTTTTTCAACACTAACACAAGTGCCGAAAAAGAGTGTTTTTTCCACACTAATACAAGTGCAAAAGTGGTTTCCTGCACCAACACAAGTGCGAAAAGTGGTTTTTCAACACTAACACAAGTGCGAAAAGTGGTTTTTCAACACTAACACAAGTGCGAAAAGTGGTTTTTCAACACTATCACAAGTGCAAAAAGTGTTTTTTCCACACTAATACAAGTGCAAAAGTGGTTTCCTGCACCAACACAAGTCCGAAAAGTGGTTTTTCAACACTAACACAAGTGTGAAAAGTGGTTTTTCAACACTAACACAAGTGCGAAAAGTGGTTTTTCCACTCTAATACAAGTGCAAAAGTTGTTTCCTGCACCAACACAAGTGCGAAAATTGGTTTTTCAACACGAACACAAGTGCGAAAAGTGGTTTTTCAACACTAACACAAATGCGTAAAGTGGTTTTTCAACACTAACACAAGTGCGAAAAGTAGTTTTTCAACACTAACACAATTGCGAAAAGTAGTTTTTCAACACTATCACAAGTGCGAAAAGTGGGTTTTCCACACAAATACAAGTGCAAAAGTGCTTTCCTGCACCAACACAAGTGCAAAAAGTGGTTTTTCAACACTAACACAAGTGCGAAAAGTGGTTTTTCAACACCAACACAAGTGCGAAAAGTGGTTTTTCAACACTAACACAAGTGCGAAAAGTGGTTTTTCAACACTAACACAAATGCGAAAAGTGGTTTTTCAACACTAACACAAGTGCGAAAAGTGGTTTTTGAACACTAACACAAGTGCGAAAAGTGTTTTTCCACACTAATACAAGTGCAAAAGTGGTTTCCTGCACCAACACAAGTGCGAAAAGTGGTTTTTCTACACACAAACACAAGTGCGAAAAGTGGTTTTTCAACACCAACACGAGTGCGAAAAGTGGTTTTTCAACACTAACACAAGTGCGAAAAGTGTTTTTTCCACACTAATACAAGTGCAAAAGTGGTTTCCTGCACCAACACAAGTGCGAAAAGTGGTTTTTCAACACTAACACAAGTGCGAAAAGTGGTTTTTCAACACTAACACAAGTGCGAAAAGTGGTTTTTCAACACTATCACAAGTGCAAAAAGTGTTTTTTCCACACTAATACAAGTGCAAAAGTGGTTTCCTGCACCAACACAAGTGCGAAAAGTGGTTTTTCAACACTAACACAAGTGCGAAAAGTGTTTTTTCAACACTAACACAAGTGCGAAAAGTGGTTTTTCAACACTAACACAAGTGCGAAAAGTGGTTTTTCAACACTAACACAAGTGCGAAAAGTGTTTTTTCCACACGAATACAAGTGCAAAAGTGGTTTCCTGCACCAACACAAGTGCGAAAAGTGGTTTTTCAACACTAACACAAGTGCGAAAAGTGGTTTTTCAACACTAACACAAGTGCGAAAAGTGGTTTTTCAACACTATCACAAGTGCAAAAAGTGTTTTTTCCACACTAATACAAGTGCAAAAGTGGTTTCCTGCACCAACACAAGTGCGAAAAGTGGTTTTTCAACACTAACACAAGTGCAAAAAGTGTTTTTTCAACACTAACACAAGTGCGAAAAGTGGTTTTTCAACACTAACACAAGTGCGAAAAGTGTTTTTTCCACACTAATACAAGTGCAAAAGTGGTTTCCTGCACCAACACAAGTGCGAAAAGTGGTTTTTCAACACTAACACAAGTGCAAAAAGTGTTTTTTCCACACCAATACAAGTGCAAAAGTGGTTTCCTGCACCAACACAAGTGCGAAAAGTGGTTTTTCAACACTAACACAAGTGTGAAAAGTGTTTTTTCCACACTAATACAAGTGCAAAAGTGGTTTCCTGCACCAACACAAGTGCGAAAAGTGGTTTTTCAACACTAACACAAGTGCAAAAAGTGTTTTTTCCACACCAATACAAGTGCAAAAGTGGTTTCCTGCACCAACACAAGTGCGAAAAGTGGTTTTTCAACACTAACACAAGTGTGAAAAGTGGTTTTTCAACACTAACACAAGTGCGAAAAGTGGTTTTTCAACACTATCACAAGTGCAAAAAGTGTTTTTTCCACACTAATACAAGTGCAAAAGTGGTTTCCTGCAACAACACAAGTGCGAAAAGTGGTTTTTCAACACCAACACAAGTGCGAAAAGTGGTTTTTCAACACTAACACAAGTGCGAAAAGTAGTTTTTCAACACTATCACAAGTGCGAAAAGTGGTTTTTCCACACTAATACAAGTGCAAAAGTGGTTTCCTGCACCAACACAAGTGCGAAAAGTGGTTTTTCAACACTAACACAAGTGCGAAAAGTGGTTTTTCAACACTAACACAAGTGCGAAAAGTGGTTTTTCAACACTATCACAAGTGCAAAAAGTGTTTTTTCCACACTAATACAAGTGCAAAAGTGGTTTCCTGCACCAACACAAGTCCGAAAAGTGGTTTTTCAACACTAACACAAGTGTGAAAAGTGGTTTTTCAACACTAACACAAGTGCGAAAAGTGGTTTTTCCACTCTAATACAAGTGCAAAAGTTGTTTCCTGCACCAACACAAGTGCGAAAATTGGTTTTTCAACACGAACACAAGTGCGAAAAGTGGTTTTTCAACACTAACACAAATGCGTAAAGTGGTTTTTCAACACTAACACAAGTGCGAAAAGTAGTTTTTCAACACTAACACAATTGCGAAAAGTAGTTTTTCAACACTATCACAAGTGCGAAAAGTGGGTTTTCCACACAAATACAAGTGCAAAAGTGCTTTCCTGCACCAACACAAGTGCAAAAAGTGGTTTTTCAACACTAACACAAGTGCGAAAAGTGGTTTTTCAACACCAACACAAGTGCGAAAAGTGGTTTTTCAACACTAACACAAGTGCGAAAAGTGGTTTTTCAACACTAACACAAATGCGAAAAGTGGTTTTTCAACACTAACACAAGTGCGAAAAGTGGTTTTTGAACACTAACACAAGTGCGAAAAGTGTTTTTCCACACTAATACAAGTGCAAAAGTGGTTTCCTGCACCAACACAAGTGCGAAAAGTGGTTTTCCTACACACAAACACAAGTGCGAAAAGTGGTTTTTCAACACCAACACAAGTGCGAAAAGTGGTTTTTCAACACTAACACAAGTGCGAAAAGTGTTTTTTCCACACTAATACAAGTGCAAAAGTGGTTTCCTGCACCAACACAAGTGC
>NW_027617918.1:0-92000 GCF_964187855.1 Myxine glutinosa | reverse complement strand
TTTGCACTTGTATTAGTGTGGAAAAAACACTTTTTGCACTTGTGATAGTGTTGAAAAACCACTTTTCGCACTTGTGTTAGTGTTGAAAAACCACTTTTCGCACTTGTGTTGGTGCAGGAAACCACTTTTGCGCTTGTATTAGTGTGGAAAAACCACTTTTCGCACTTGTGTTAGTGTTGAAAAACCACTTTTCGCACTTGTGTTAGTGTTGAAAAACCACTTTTCGCACTTGTGTTGGTGCAGGAAACCAATTTTGCACTTGTATTAGTGTGGAAAAAACACTTTTTGCACTTGTTTTAGTGTTGAAAAACCACTTTTCGCACTTGTGTTGGTGCAGGAAACAACTTTTGCACTTGTATTAGTGTGGAAAAAACACTTTTTGCACTTGTGATAGTGTTGAAAAACCACTTTTCGCACTTGTGTTAGTGTTGAAAAACCACTTTTCGCACTTGTGTTGGTGCAGGAAACCACTTTTGCACTTGTATTAGTGTGGAAAAACCACTTTTCGCACTTGTGTTAGTGTTGAAAAACCACTTTTTGCACTTGTGTTAGTGTTGAAAAACCAATTTTCGCACTTGTGTCGGTGCAGGAAACCACTTTTGCACTTGTATTAGTGTGGAAAAACACTTTTTGCACTTGTGATAGTGTTGAAAAACCACTTTTCACACTTGTGTTAGTGTTGAAAAACCACTTTTCGCACTTGTGTTGGTGCAGGAAACCACTTTTGCACTTGTATTAGTGTGGAAAAAACACTTTTTGCACTTGTATTAGTGTGGAAAAACCACTTTTCGCACTTGTGTTAGTGTTGAAAAACCACTTTTCGCACTTGTGTTGGTGCAGGAAACCACTTTTGCACTTGTATTAGTGTGGAAAAACCACTTTTCGCACTTGTGTTAGTGTTGAAAAACAACTTTTCGCACTTGTGTTAGTGTTGAAAAACCACTTTTCGCACTTGTGTTGGTGCAGGAAACCGCTTTTGCACTTGTATTAGTGTGGAAAAAACACTTTTTGCACTTGTGATAGTGTTGAAAAACCACTTTTCGCACTTGTGTTAGTGTTGAAAAACCACTTTTTGCAATTGTGTTGGTGTTGAAAAACCACTTTTCGCACTTGTGTTGGTGCAGGAAACCACTTTTGCACTTGTATTAGTGTGGAAAAAACACTTTTTGCACTTGTGATAGTGTGGAAAAACCACTTTTCACACTTGTGATAGTGTTGAAAAACCACTTTTCGCACTTGCATTAGTGTTGAAAAACCACTTTTCCCACTTGTGTTGGTGCAGGAAACCACTTTTGCACTTGTATTAGTGTGGAAAAACCACTTTTTGCACTTGTTTTAGTGTTGAAAAACTACTTTTCGCACTTGTGTTAGTGTTGAAAAACCACTTTTCGCACTTGTGTTAGTGTTGAAAAACCACTTTTCGCACTTCTGTTAGTGTTGAAAAACCACTTTTCGCACTTGTGTTGATGCAGGAAACCACTTTTGCACTTGTATTAGTGTGGAAAAAACACTTTTTGCACTTGTGATAGTGTTGAAAAACCACTTTTCGCACTTGTGTTAGTGTTGAAAAACCACTTTTCGAACTTGTGTTAGTGTTGAAAAACCACTTTTCGCACTTGTGTTGGTGCAGGAAACCACTTTTGCACTTGTATTAGTGTGGAAAAAACACTTTTCGCACTTGTGTTAGTGTTGAAAAACCACTTTTCGAACTTGTGTTAGTGTTGAAAAACCACTTTTCGCACTTGTGTTGGTGCAGGAAACCACTTTTGCACTTGTATTAGTGTGGAAAAAACACTTTTTGCACTTGTGATAGTGTTGAAAAACCACTTTTTGCACTCGTGTTAGTGTTGAAAAAGCACTTTTCGCACTTGTGTTAGTGTTGAAAAACCACTTTTCACACTTGTGTTGGTGCAGGAAACCACTTTTGCACTTGTATTAGTTTGGAAAAAACACTTTTTGCACTTGTGATAGTGTTGAAAAACCACTTTTCGCACTTGTGTTAGTGTTGAAAAACCACTTTTCGCACTTGTGTTGGTGCAGGAAACCACTTTTGCACTTGTATTAGTGTGGAAAAAACACTTTTTGCACTTGTGATAGTGTTGAAAAACCACTTTTCGCACTTGTGTTAGTGTTGAAAAACCACTTTTCGCACTTGTGTTGGTGCAGGAAACCACTTTTGCACTTGTATTCGTGTGGAAAAACCACTTTTCGCACTTGTGTTAGTGTTGAAAAACCACTTTTCGCACTTGTGTTAGTGTTGAAAAACCACTTTTCGCACTTGTGTTGGTGCAGGAAACCACTTTTGCACTTGTATTAGTGTGGAAAAAACACTTTTTGCACTTGTGATAGTGTTGAAAAACCACTTTTTGCACTTGTGTTAGTGTTGAAAAAGCACTTTTCGCACTTGTGTTCGTGTTGAAAAAACACTTTTCACACTTGTGTTGGTGCAGGAAACCACTTTTGCACTTGTATTAGTTTGGAAAAAACACTTTTTGCACTTGTGTTCGTGTTGAAAAACCACTTTTCGCACTTGTGTTGGTGCAGGAAACCACTTTTGCACTTGTATTAGTGTGGAAAAAACACTTTTTGCACTTGTGATAGTGTTGAAAAACCACTTTTCGCACTTGTGTTAGTGTTGAAAAACCACTTTTCGCACTTGTGTTGGTGCAGGAAACCACTTTTGCACTTGTATTAGTGTGGAAAAACCACTTTTCGCACTTGTGTTAGTGTTGAAAAACTACTTTTCGCACTTGTGTTAGTGTTGAAAAACCACTTTTCGCACTTGTGTTGGTGCAGGAAACCACTTTTGAACTTGTATTAGTGTAGAAAAAACACTTTTTGCACTTGTGATAGTGTTGAAAAACCACTTTTCGCACTTGTGTTTGTGTTGAAAAACCACTTTTCGCACTTGTGTTGGTGCAGGAAACCACTTTTGCACTTTTATTAGTGTGGAAAAACCACTTTTCGCACTTGTGTTAGTGTTGAAAAACCACTTTTCGCACTTGTGTTGGTGCAGGAAACCACTTTTGAACTTGTATTAGTGTAGAAAAAACACTTTTTGCACTTGTATTAGTGTGGAAAAAACACTTTTTGCACTTGTGATAGTGTTGAAAAACCACTTTTCGCACTTGTGTTAGTGTTGAAAAACCACTTTTCGCACTTGTGTTGGTGCAGGAAACCACTTTTGCACTTGTATTAGTGTGGAAAAAACACTTTTTGCACTTGTGATAGTGTTGAAAAACCACTTTTTGCACTTGTGTTAGTGTTGAAAAAGCACTTTTCGCACTTGTGTTCGTGTTGAAAAACCAGTTTTCACACTTGTGTTGGTGCAGGAAACCACTTCTGCACTTGTATTAGTTTGGAAAAAACACTTTTTGCACTTGTGATAGTGTTGAAAAACCACTTTTCGCACTTGTGTTAGTGTTGAAAAACCACTTTTCGCACTTGTGTTGGTGCAGGAAACCACTTTTGCACTTGTATTAGTGTGGAAAAAACACTTTTTGCACTTGTGATAGTGTTGAAAAACCACTTTTCGCACTTGTGTTAGTGTTGAAAAACCACTTTTCGCACTTGTGTTGGTGCAGGAAACCACTTTTGCACTTGTATTAGTGTGGAAAAACCACTTTTCGCACTTGTGTTAGTGTTGAAAAACCACTTTTCGCACTTGTGTTAGTGTTGAAAAACCACTTTTCGCACTTGTGTTGGTGCAGGAAACCACTTTTGAACTTGTATTAGTGAAGAAAAAACACTTTTTGCACTTGTGATAGTGTTGAAAAACCACTTTTCGCACTTGTGTTAGTGTTGAAAAACCACTTTTCGCACTTGTGTTGGTGCAGGAAACCACTTTTGTACTTGTATTAGTGTGGAAAAACCACTTTTCGCACTTGTGTTAGTGTTGAAAAACCACTTTTTGCACTTGTGTTAGTGTTGAAAAACCACTTTTCGCACTTGTGTTGGTGCAGGAAACCACTTTTGAACTTGTATTAGTGTAGAAAAAACACTTTTTGCACTTGTATTAGTGTGGAAAAACCACTTTTCGCACTTGTGTTAGTGTTGAAAAACCACTTTTCGCACTTGTGTTGGTGCAGGAAACCACTTTTGCACTTGTATTAGTGTGGAAAAAACACTTTTTGCACTTGTGATAGGGTTGAAAAACCACTTTTCGCACTTGTGTTAGTGTTGAAAAACCACTTTTCGCACTTGTGTTGGTGCAGGAAACCACTTTTGCGCTTGTATTAGTGTGGAAAAACCACTTTTCGCACTTGTGTTAGTGTTGAAAAACCACTTTTCGCACTTGTGTTAGTGTTGAAAAACCACTTTTCGCACTTGTGTTGGTGCAGGAAACCAATTTTGCACTTGTATTAGTGTGGAAAAAACACTTTTTGCACTTGTTTTAGTGTTGAAAAACCACTTTTCGCACTTGTGTTGGTGCAGGAAACAACTTTTGCACTTGTATTAGTGTGGAAAAACCACTTTTCGCACTTGTGTTAGTGTTGAAAAACAACTTTTCGTACTTGTGTTAGTGTTGAAAAACCACTTTTCGCACTTGTGTTGGTGCAGGAAACCACTTTTGCACTTGTATTAGTGTGGAAAAAACACTTTTTGCACTTGTGATAGTGTTGAAAAACCACTTTTCGCACTTGTGTTAGTGTTGAAAAACCACTTTTTGCACTTGTGTTAGTGTTGAAAAACCACTTTTCGCACTTGTGTTGGTGCAGGAAACCACTTTTGCACTTGTATTAGTGTGGAAAAAACACTTTTTGCACTTGTGATAGTGTTGAAAAACCACTTTTCACACTTGTGTTAGTGTTGAAAAACCACTTTTCGCACTTGTGTTGGTGCAGGAAACCACTTTTGCACTTGTATTAGTGTGGAAAAAACACTTTTTGCACTTGTATTAGTGTGGAAAAACCACTTTTCGCACTTGTGTTAGTGTTGAAAAACCACTTTTCGCACTTGTGTTGGTGCAGGAAACCACTTTTGCACTTGTATTAGTGTGGAAAAACCACTTTTCGCACTTGTGTTAGTGTTGAAAAACAACTTTTCGCACTTGTGTTAGTGTTGAAAAACCACTTTTCGCACTTGTGTTGGTGCAGGAAACCGCTTTTGCACTTGTATTAGTGTGGAAAAAACACTTTTTGCACTTGTGATAGTGTTGAAAAACCACTTTTCGCACTTGTCTTAGTGTTGAAAAACCACTTTTTGCAATTGTGTTAGTGTTGAAAAACCACTTTTCGCACTTGTGTTGGTGCAGGAAACCACTTTTGCACTTGTATTAGTGTGGAAAAAACACTTTTTGCACTTGTGATAGTGTGGAAAAACCACTTTTCACACTTGTGTTCGTGTTGAAAAACCACTTTTCGCACTTGTGTTGGTGCAGGAAACCACTTTTGCACTTGTATTAGTGTGGAAAAAACACTTTTTGCACTTGTATTAGTGTGGAAAAACCACTTTTTGCACTTGTGATAGTGTTGAAAAACCACTTTTCGCACTTGCATTAGTGTTGAAAAACCACTTTTCCCACGTGTGTTGGTGCAGGAAACCACTTTTGCACTTGTATTAGTGTGGAAAAACCACTTTTTGCACTTGTTTTAGTGTTGAAAAACTACTTTTCGCACTTGTGTTAGTGTTGAAAAACCACTTTTCGCACTTGTGTTAGTGTTGAAAAACCACTTTTCGCACTTCTGTTAGTGTTGAAAAACCACTTTTCGCACTTGTGTTGATGCAGGAAACCACTTTTGCACTTGTATTAGTGTGGAAAAAACACTTTTTGCACTTGTGATAGTGTTGAAAAACCACTTTTCGCACTTGTGTTAGTGTTGAAAAACCACTTTTCGCACTTGTGTTGGTGCAGGAAACCACTTTTGCACTTGTATTAGTGTGGAAAAACCACTTTTCGCACTTGTGTTAGTGTTGAAAAACCACTTTTCGAACTTGTGTTAGTGTTGAAAAACCACTTTTCGCACTTGTGTTGGTGCAGGAAACCACTTTTGCACTTGTATTAGTGTGGAAAAAACACTTTTTGCACTTGTGATAGTGTTGAAAAACCACTTTTTGCACTTGTGTTAGTGTTGAAAAAGCACTTTTCGCACTTGTGTTAGTGTTGAAAAACCACTTTTCACACTTGTGTTGGTGCAGGAAACCACTTTTGCACTTGTATTAGTTTGGAAAAAACACTTTTTGCACTTGTGATAGTGTTGAAAAACCACTTTTCGCACTTGTGTTAGTGTTGAAAAACCACTTTTCGCACTTGTGTTGGTGCAGGAAACCACTTTTGCACTTGTATTAGTGTGGAAAAAACACTTTTTGCACTTGTGATAGTGTTGAAAAACCACTTTTCGCACTTGTGTTAGTGTTGAAAAACCACTTTTCGCACTTGTGTTGGTGCAGGAAACCACTTTTGCACTTGTATTAGTGTGGAAAAACCACTTTTCGCACTTGTGTTAGTGTTGAAAAACCACTTTTCGCACTTGTGTTAGTGTTGAAAAACCACTTTTCGCACTTGTGTTGGTGCAGGAAACCACTTTTGCACTTGTATTAGTGTGGAAAAAACACTTTTTGCACTTGTGATAGTGTTGAAAAACCACTTTTTGCACTTGTGTTAGTGTTGAAAAAGCACTTTTCGCACTTGTGTTCGTGTTGAAAAAACACTTTTCACACTTGTGTTGGTGCAGGAAACCACTTTTGCACTTGTATTAGTTTGGAAAAAACACTTTTTGCACTTGTGTTCGTGTTGAAAAACCACTTTTCGCACTTGTGTTGGTGCAGGAAACCACTTTTGCACTTGTATTAGTGTGGAAAAAACACTTTTTGCACTTGTGATAGTGTTGAAAAACCACTTTTCGCACTTGTGTTAGTGTTGAAAAACCACTTTTCGCACTTGTGTTGGTGCAGGAAACCACTTTTGCACTTGTATTAGTGTGGAAAAACCACTTTTCGCACTTGTGTTAGTGTTGAAAAACCACTTTTCGCACTTGTGTTAGTGTTGAAAAACCACTTTTCGCACTTGTGTTGGTGCAGGAAACCACTTTTGAACTTGTATTAGTGTAGAAAAAACACTTTTTGCACTTGTGATAGTGTTGAAAAACCACTTTTCGCACTTGTGTTTGTGTTGAAAAACCACTTTTCGCACTTGTGTTGGTGCAGGAAACCACTTTTGCACTTTTATTAGTGTGGAAAAACCACTTTTCGCACTTGTGTTAGTGTTGAAAAACCACTTTTCGCACTCGTGTTGGTGCAGGAAACCACTTTTGAACTTGTATTAGTGTAGAAAAAACACTTTTTGCACTTGTATTAGTGTGGAAAAAACACTTTTTGCACTTGTGATAGTGTTGAAAAACCACTTTTCGCACTTGTGTTAGTGTTGAAAAACCACTTTTCGCACTTGTGTTGGTGCAGGAAACCACTTTTGCACTTGTATTAGTGTGGAAAAAACACTTTTTGCACTTGTGATAGTGTTGAAAAACCACTTTTTGCACTTGTGTTAGTGTTGAAAAAGCACTTTTCGCACTTGTGTTCGTGTTGAAAAACCAGTTTTCACACTTGTGTTGGTGCAGGAAACCACTTTTGCACTTGTATTAGTTTGGAAAAAACACTTTTTGCACTTGTGATAGTGTTGAAAAACCACTTTTCGCACTTGTGTTAGTGTTGAAAAACCACTTTTCGCACTTGTGTTGGTGCAGGAAACCACTTTTGCACTTGTATTAGTGTGGAAAAAACACTTTTTGCACTTGTGATAGTGTTGAAAAACCACTTTTCGCACTTGTGTTAGTGTTGAAAAACCACTTTTCGCACTTGTGTTGGTGCAGGAAACCACTTTTGCACTTGTATTAGTGTGGAAAAACCACTTTTCGCACTTGTGTTAGTGTTGAAAAACCACTTTTCGCACTTGTGTTAGTGTTGAAAAACCACTTTTCGCACTTGTGTTGGTGCAGGAAACCACTTTTGAACTTGTATTAGTGTAGAAAAAACACTTTTTGCACTTGTGATAGTGTTGAAAAACCACTTTTCGCACTTGTGTTAGTGTTGAAAAACCACTTTTCGCACTTGTGTTGGTGCAGGAAACCACTTTTGTACTTGTATTAGTGTGGAAAAACCACTTTTCGCACTTGTGTTAGTGTTGAAAAACCACTTTTTGCACTTGTGTTAGTGTTGAAAAACCACTTTTCGCACTTGTGTTGGTGCAGGAAACCACTTTTGAACTTGTATTAGTGTAGAAAAAACACTTTTTGCACTTGTATTAGTGTGGAAAAACCACTTTTCGCACTTGTGTTAGTGTTGAAAAACCACTTTTCGCACTTGTGTTGGTGCAGGAAACCACTTTTGCACTTGTATTAGTGTGGAAAAAACACTTTTTGCACTTGTGATAGGGTTGAAAAACCACTTTTCGCACTTGTGTTAGTGTTGAAAAACCACTTTTCGCACTTGTGTTGGTGCAGGAAACCACTTTTGCGCTTGTATTAGTGTGGAAAAACCACTTTTCGCACTTGTGTTAGTGTTGAAAAACCACTTTTCGCACTTGTGTTAGTGTTGAAAAACCACTTTTCGCACTTGTGTTGGTGCAGGAAACCAATTTTGCACTTGTATTAGTGTGGAAAAAACACTTTTTGCACTTGTTTTAGTGTTGAAAAACCACTTTTTGCACTTGTGTTGGTGCAGGAAACAACTTTTGCACTTGTATTAGTGTGGAAAAAACACTTTTTGCACTTGTGATAGTGTTGAAAAACCACTTTTCGCACTTGTGTTAGTGTTGAAAAACCACTTTTCGCACTTGTGTTGGTGCAGGAAACCACTTTTGCACTTGTATTAGTGTGGAAAAACCACTTTTCGCACTTGTGTTAGTGTTGAAAAACAACTTTTCGCACTTGTGTTAGTGTTGAAAAACAACTTTTCGCACTTGTGTTAGTGTTGAAAAACCACTTTTCGCACTTGTGTTGGTGCAGGAAACCACTTTTTGCACTTGTGATAGTGTTGAAAAACCACTTTTCGCACTTGTGTTAGTGTTGAAAAACCACTTTTTGCACTTGTGTTAGTGTTGAAAAACCACTTTTCGCACTTGTGTTGGTGCAGGAAACCACTTTTGCACTTGTATTAGTGTGGAAAAAACACTTTTTGCACTTGTGATAGTGTTGAAAAACCACTTTTCACACTTGTGTTAGTGTTGAAAAACCACTTTTCGCACTTGTGTTGGTGCAGGAAACCACTTTTGCACTTGTATTAGTGTGGAAAAAACACTTTTTGCACTTGTATTAGTGTGGAAAAACCACTTTTCGCACTTGTGTTAGTGTTGAAAAACCACTTTTCGCACTTGTGTTGGTGCAGGAAACCACTTTTGCACTTGTATTAGTGTGGAAAAACCACTTTTCGCACTTGTGTTAGTGTTGAAAAACAACTTTTCGCACTTGTGTTAGTGTTGAAAAACCACTTTTCGCACTTGTGTTGGTGCAGGAAACCGCTTTTGCACTTGTATTAGTGTGGAAAAAACACTTTTTGCACTTGTGATAGTGTTGAAAAACCACTTTTCGCACTTGTGTTAGTGTTGAAAAACCACTTTTTGCAATTGTGTTAGTGTTGAAAAACCACTTTTCGCACTTGTGTTGGTGCAGGAAACCACTTTTGCACTTGTATTAGTGTGGAAAAAACACTTTTTGCACTTGTGATAGTGTGGAAAAACCACTTTTCACACTTGTGTTAGTGTTGAAAAACCACTTTTCGCACTTGTGTTGGTGCAGGAAACCACTTTTGCACTTGTATTAGTGTGGAAAAAACACTTTTTGCACTTGTATTAGTGTGGAAAAACCACTTTTTGCACTTGTTATAGTGTTGAAAAACCACTTTTCGCACTTGCATTAGTGTTGAAAAACCACTTTTCCCACTTGTGTTGGTGCAGGAAACCACTTTTGCACTTGTATTAGTGTGGAAAAACCACTTTTTGCACTTGTTTTAGTGTTGAAAAACTACTTTTCGCACTTGTGTTAGTGTTGAAAAACCACTTTTCGCACTTGTGTTAGTGTTGAAAAACCACTTTTCGCACTTCTGTTAGTGTTGAAAAACCACTTTTCGCACTTGTGTTGATGCAGGAAACCACTTTTGCACTTGTATTAGTGTGGAAAAAACACTTTTTGCACTTGTGATAGTGTTGAAAAACCACTTTTCGCACTTGTGTTAGTGTTGAAAAACCACTTTTCGCACTTGTGTTGGTGCAGGAAACCACTTTTGCACTTGTATTAGTGTGGAAAAACCACTTTTCGCACTTGTGTTAGTGTTGAAAAACCACTTTTCGAACTTGTGTTAGTGTTGAAAAACCACTTTTCGCACTTGTGTTGGTGCAGGAAACCACTTTTGCACTTGTATTAGTGTGGAAAAAACACTTTTTGCACTTGTGATAGTGTTGAAAAACCACTTTTTGCACTTGTGTTAGTGTTGAAAAAGCACTTTTCGCACTTGTGTTAGTGTTGAAAAACCACTTTTCACACTTGTGTTGGTGCAGGAAACCACTTTTGCACTTGTATTAGTTTGGAAAAAACACTTTTTGCACTTGTGATAGTGTTGAAAAACCACTTTTCGCACTTGTGTTAGTGTTGAAAAACCACTTTTCGCACTTGTGTTGGTGCAGGAAACCACTTTTGCACTTGTATTAGTGTGGAAAAAACACTTTTTGCACTTGTGATAGTGTTGAAAAACCACTTTTCGCACTTGTGTTAGTGTTGAAAAACCACTTTTCGCACTTGTGTTGGTGCAGGAAACCACTTTTGCACTTGTATTAGTGTGGAAAAACCACTTTTCGCACTTGTGTTAGTGTTGAAAAACCACTTTTCGCACTTGTGTTAGTGTTGAAAAACCACTTTTCGCACTTGTGTTGGTGCAGGAAACCACTTTTGCACTTGTATTAGTGTGGAAAAAACACTTTTTGCACTTGTGATAGTGTTGAAAAACCACTTTTTGCACTTGTGTTAGTGTTGAAAAAGCACTTTTCGCACTTGTGTTCGTGTTGAAAAAACACTTTTCACACTTGTGTTGGTGCAGGAAACCACTTTTGCACTTGTATTAGTTTGGAAAAAACACTTTTTGCACTTGTGATAGTGTTGAAAAACCACTTTTCGCACTTGTGTTCGTGTTGAAAAACCACTTTTCGCACTTGTGTTGGTGCAGGAAACCACTTTTGCACTTGTATTAGTGTGGAAAAAACACTTTTTGCACTTGTGATAGTGTTGAAAAACCACTTTTCGCACTTGTGTTAGTGTTGAAAAACCACTTTTCGCACTTGTGTTGGTGCAGGAAACCACTTTTGCACTTGTATTAGTGTGGAAAAACCACTTTTCGCACTTGTGTTAGTGTTGAAAAACCACTTTTCGCACTTGTGTTGGTGCAGGAAACCACTTTTGAACTTGTATTAGTGTAGAAAAAACACTTTTTGCACTTGTGATAGTGTTGAAAAACCACTTTTCGCACTTGTGTTTGTGTTGAAAAACCACTTTTCGCACTTGTGTTGGTGCAGGAAACCACTTTTGCACTTGTATTAGTGTGGAAAAACCACTTTTCGCACTTGTGTTAGTGTTGAAAAACCACTTTTCGCACTTGTGTTAGTGTTGAAAAACCACTTTTCGCACTTGTGTTGGTGCAGGAAACCACTTTTGAACTTGTATTAGTGTAGAAAAAACACTTTTTGCACTTGTATTAGTGTGGAAAAAACACTTTTTGCACTTGTGATAGTGTTGAAAAACCACTTTTCGCACTTGTGTTAGTGTTGAAAAACCACTTTTCGCACTTGTGTTGGTGCAGGAAACCACTTTTGCACTTGTATTAGTGTGGAAAAAACACTTTTTGCACTTGTGATAGTGTTGAAAAACCACTTTTCGCACTTGTGTTAGTGTTGAAAAACCACTTTTCGCACTTGTGTTGGTGCAGGAAACCACTTTTGCACTTGTATTAGTGTGGAAAAACCACTTTTCGCACTTGTGTTAGTGTTGAAAAACCACTTTTCGCACTTGTGTTAGTGTTGAAAAAACCACTTTTCGCACTTGTGTTGGTGCAGGAAACCACTTTTGCACTTGTATTAGTGTGGAAAAAACACTTTTTGCACTTGTTTTAGTGTTGAAAAACCACTTTTCGCACTTGTGTTGGTGCAGGAAACCACTTTTGCACTTGTATTAGTGTGGAAAAACACTTTTTGCACTTGTGATAGTGTTGAAAAACCACTTTTCGCACTTGTGTTAGTGTTGAAAAACCACTTTTCGCACTTGTGTTGGTGCAGGAAACCACTTTTGTACTTGTATTAGTGTGGAAAAACCACTTTTCGCACTTGTGTTAGTGTTGAAAAACCACTTTTT
Organism: Myxine glutinosa; assembly: GCF_964187855.1. Lineage (NCBI taxonomy): Eukaryota > Metazoa > Chordata > Myxini > Myxiniformes > Myxinidae > Myxine > Myxine glutinosa. The sequence goes on along the minus strand of NW_027617918.1, from coordinate 79,671 downwards.
GCACTTGTGTTAGTGTTGAAAAACCACTTTTCGCACTTGTGTTGGTGCAGGAAACCACTTTTGAACTTGTATTAGTGTAGAAAAAACACTTTTTGCACTTGTATTAGTGTGGAAAAACCACTTTTCGCACTTGTGTTAGTGTTGAAAAACCACTTTTCGCACTTGTGTTGGTGCAGGAAACCACTTTTGCACTTGTATTAGTGTGGAAAAAACACTTTTTGCACTTGTGATAGGGTTGAAAAACCACTTTTCGCACTTGTGTTAGTGTTGAAAAACCACTTTTCGCACTTGTGTTGGTGCAGGAAACCACTTTTGCGCTTGTATTAGTGTGGAAAAACCACTTTTCGCACTTGTGTTAGTGTTGAAAAACCACTTTTCGCACTTGTGTTAGTGTTGAAAAACCACTTTTCGCACTTGTGTTGGTGCAGGAAACCAATTTGCACTTGTATTAGTGTGGAAAAAACACTTTTTGCACTTGTTTTAGTGTTGAAAAACCACTTTTTGCACTTGTGTTGGTGCAGGAAACAACTTTTGCACTTGTATTAGTGTGGAAAAAACACTTTTTGCACTTGTGATAGTGTTGAAAAACCACTTTTCGCACTTGTGTTAGTGTTGAAAAACCACTTTTCGCACTTGTGTTGGTGCAGGAAACCACTTTTGCACTTGTATTAGTGTGGAAAAACCACTTTTCGCACTTGTGTTAGTGTTGAAAAACAACTTTTCGCACTTGTGTTAGTGTTGAAAAACAACTTTTCGCACTTGTGTTAGTGTTGAAAAACCACTTTTCGCACTTGTGTTGGTGCAGGAAACCACTTTTTGCACTTGTGATAGTGTTGAAAAACCACTTTTCGCACTTGTGTTAGTGTTGAAAAACCACTTTTTGCACTTGTGTTAGTGTTGAAAAACCACTTTTCGCACTTGTGTTGGTGCAGGAAACCACTTTTGCACTTGTATTAGTGTGGAAAAAACACTTTTTTGCACTTGTGATAGTGTTGAAAAACCACTTTTCACACTTGTGTTAGTGTTGAAAAACCACTTTTCGCACTTGTGTTGGTGCAGGAAACCACTTTTGGCACTTGTATTAGTGTGGAAAAAACACTTTTTGCACTTGTATTAGTGTGGAAAAACCACTTTTCGCACTTGTGTTAGTGTTGAAAAACCACTTTTCGCACTTGTGTTGGTGCAGGAAACCACTTTTGCACTTGTATTAGTGTGGAAAAACCACTTTTCGCACTTGTGTTAGTGTTGAAAAACAACTTTTCGCACTTGTGTTAGTGTTGAAAAACCACTTTTCGCACTTGTGTTGGTGCAGGAAACCGCTTTTGCACTTGTATTAGTGTGGAAAAAACACTTTTTGCACTTGTGATAGTGTTGAAAAACCACTTTTCGCACTTGTGTTAGTGTTGAAAAACCACTTTTTGCAATTGTGTTAGTGTTGAAAAACCACTTTTCGCACTTGTGTTGGTGCAGGAAACCACTTTTGCACTTGTATTAGTGTGGAAAAAACACTTTTTGCACTTGTGATAGTGTGGAAAAACCACTTTTCACACTTGTGTTAGTGTTGAAAAACCACTTTTCGCACTTGTGTTGGTGCAGGAAACCACTTTTGCACTTGTATTAGTGTGGAAAAAACACTTTTTGCACTTGTATTAGTGTGGAAAAACCACTTTTTGCACTTGTTATAGTGTTGAAAAACCACTTTTCGCACTTGCATTAGTGTTGAAAAACCACTTTTCCCACTTGTGTTGGTGCAGGAAACCACTTTTGCACTTGTATTAGTGTGGAAAAACCACTTTTTGCACTTGTTTTAGTGTTGAAAAACTACTTTTCGCACTTGTGTTAGTGTTGAAAAACCACTTTTCGCACTTGTGTTAGTGTTGAAAAACCACTTTTCGCACTTCTGTTAGTGTTGAAAAACCACTTTTCGCACTTGTGTTGATGCAGGAAACCACTTTTGCACTTGTATTAGTGTGGAAAAAACACTTTTTGCACTTGTGATAGTGTTGAAAAACCACTTTTCGCACTTGTGTTAGTGTTGAAAAACCACTTTTCGCACTTGTGTTGGTGCAGGAAACCACTTTTGCACTTGTATTAGTGTGGAAAAACCACTTTTCGCACTTGTGTTAGTGTTGAAAAACCACTTTTCGAACTTGTGTTAGTGTTGAAAAACCACTTTTCGCACTTGTGTTGGTGCAGGAAACCACTTTTGCACTTGTATTAGTGTGGAAAAAACACTTTTTGCACTTGTGATAGTGTTGAAAAACCACTTTTTGCACTTGTGTTAGTGTTGAAAAAGCACTTTTCGCACTTGTGTTAGTGTTGAAAAACCACTTTTCACACTTGTGTTGGTGCAGGAAACCACTTTTGCACTTGTATTAGTTTGGAAAAAACACTTTTTGCACTTGTGATAGTGTTGAAAAACCACTTTTCGCACTTGTGTTAGTGTTGAAAAACCACTTTTCGCACTTGTGTTGGTGCAGGAAACCACTTTTGCACTTGTATTAGTGTGGAAAAAACACTTTTTGCACTTGTGATAGTGTTGAAAAACCACTTTTCGCACTTGTGTTAGTGTTGAAAAACCACTTTTCGCACTTGTGTTGGTGCAGGAAACCACTTTTGCACTTGTATTAGTGTGGAAAAACCACTTTTCGCACTTGTGTTAGTGTTGAAAAACCACTTTTCGCACTTGTGTTAGTGTTGAAAAACCACTTTTCGCACTTGTGTTGGTGCAGGAAACCACTTTTGCACTTGTATTAGTGTGGAAAAAACACTTTTTGCACTTGTGATAGTGTTGAAAAACCACTTTTTGCACTTGTGTTAGTGTTGAAAAAGCACTTTTCGCACTTGTGTTCGTGTTGAAAAAACACTTTTCACACTTGTGTTGGTGCAGGAAACCACTTTTGCACTTGTATTAGTTTGGAAAAAACACTTTTTGCACTTGTGATAGTGTTGAAAAACCACTTTTCGCACTTGTGTTCGTGTTGAAAAACCACTTTTCGCACTTGTGTTGGTGCAGGAAACCACTTTTGCACTTGTATTAGTGTGGAAAAAACACTTTTTGCACTTGTGATAGTGTTGAAAAACCACTTTTCGCACTTGTGTTAGTGTTGAAAAACCACTTTTCGCACTTGTGTTGGTGCAGGAAACCACTTTTGCACTTGTATTAGTGTGGAAAAACCACTTTTCGCACTTGTGTTAGTGTTGAAAAACCACTTTTCGCACTTGTGTTGGTGCAGGAAACCACTTTTGAACTTGTATTAGTGTGGAAAAAACACTTTTTGCACTTGTGATAGTGTTGAAAAACCACTTTTCGCACTTGTGTTTGTGTTGAAAAACCACTTTTCGCACTTGTGTTGGTGCAGGAAACCACTTTTGCACTTGTATTAGTGTGGAAAAACCACTTTTCGCACTTGTGTTAGTGTTGAAAAACCACTTTTCGCACTTGTGTTAGTGTTGAAAAACCACTTTTCGCACTTGTGTTGGTGCAGGAAACCACTTTTGAACTTGTATTAGTGTAGAAAAAACACTTTTTGCACTTGTATTAGTGTGGAAAAAACACTTTTTGCACTTGTGATAGTGTTGAAAAACCACTTTTCGCACTTGTGTTAGTGTTGAAAAACCACTTTTCGCACTTGTGTTGGTGCAGGAAACCACTTTTGCACTTGTATTAGTGTGGAAAAAACACTTTTTGCACTTGTGATAGTGTTGAAAAACCACTTTTCGCACTTGTGTTAGTGTTGAAAAACCACTTTTCGCACTTGTGTTGGTGCAGGAAACCACTTTTGCACTTGTATTAGTGTGGAAAAACCACTTTTCGCACTTGTGTTAGTGTTGAAAAACCACTTTTCGCACTTGTGTTAGTGTTGAAAAACCACTTTTCGCACTTGTGTTGGTGCAGGAAACCACTTTTGCACTTGTATTAGTGTGGAAAAAACACTTTTTGCACTTGTTTTAGTGTTGAAAAACCACTTTTCGCACTTGTGTTGGTGCAGGAAACCACTTTTGCACTTGTATTAGTGTGGAAAAACACTTTTTGCACTTGTGATAGTGTTGAAAAACCACTTTTCGCACTTGTGTTAGTGTTGAAAAACCACTTTTCGCACTTGTGTTGGTGCAGGAAACCACTTTTGCACTTGTATTAGTGTGGAAAAACCACTTTTCGCACTTGTGTTAGTGTTGAAAAACAACTTTTCGCACTTGTGTTAGTGTTGAAAAACCACTTTTCGCACTTGTGTTGGTGCAGGAAACCACTTTTGCACTTGTATTAGTGTGGAAAAAACACTTTTTGCACTTGTGATAGTGTTGAAAAACCACTTTTCGCACTTGTGTTAGTGTTGAAAAACCACTTTTTGCACTTGTGTTAGTGTTGAAAAACCACTTTTCGCACTTGTGTTGGTGCAGGAAACCACTTTTGCACTTGTATTAGTGTGGAAAAAACACTTTTTGCACTTGTGATAGTGTTGAAAAACCACTTTTCGCACTTGTGTTGGTGCAGGAAACCACTTTTGCACTTGTATTAGTGTGGAAAAAACACTTTTTGCACTTGTATTAGTGTGGAAAAACCACTTTTTGCACTTGTGATAGTGTTGAAAAACCACTTTTCGCACTTGCATTAGTGTTGAAAAACCACTTTTCCCACTTGTGTTGGTGCAGGAAACCACTTTTGCACTTGTATTAGTGTGGAAAAACCACTTTTTGCACTTGTTTTAGTGTTGAAAAACTACTTTTCGCACTTGTGTTAGTGTTGAAAAACCACTTTTCGCACTTGTGTTAGTGTTGAAAAACCACTTTTCGCACTTCTGTTAGTGTTGAAAAACCACTTTTCGCACTTGTGTTGGTGCAGGAAACCACTTTTGCACTTGTATTAGTGTGGAAAAAACACTTTTTGCACTTGTGATAGTGTTGAAAAACCAGTTTTTGCACTTGTGTTAGTGTTGAAAAACCACTTTTCGCACTTGTGTTGGTGCAGGAAACCACTTTTGCACTTGTATTAGTGTGGAAAAACCACTTTTCGCACTTGTGTTAGTGTTGAAAAACCACTTTTCGCACTTGTGTTAGTGTTGAAAAACCACTTTTCACACTTGTGTTGGTGCAGGAAACCACTTTTGCACTTGTATTAGTTTGGAAAAAACACTTTTTGCACTTGTGATAGTGTTGAAAAACCACTTTTCGCACTTGTGTTAGTGTTGAAAAACCACTTTTCGCACTTGTGTTGGTGCAGGAAACCACTTTTGCACTTGTATTAGTGTGGAAAAAACACTTTTTGCACTTGTGATAGTGTTGAAAAACCACTTTTCGCACTTGTGTTAGTGTTGAAAAACCACTTTTCGCACTTGTGTTGGTGCAGGAAACCACTTTTGCACTTGTATTAGTGTGGAAAAACCACTTTTTGCACTTGTGTTAGTGTTGAAAAACCACTTTTCGCACTTGTGTTAGTGTTGAAAAACCACTTTTCGCACTTGTGTTGGTGCAGGAAACCACTTTTGAACTTGTATTAGTGCAGAAAAAACACTTTTTGCACTTGTGATAGTGTTGAAAAACCACTTTTCGCACTTGTGTTAGTGTTGAAAAACCACTTTTCGCACTTGTGTTGGTGCAGTAAACCACTTTTGCACTTGTATTAGTGTGGAAAAACCACTTTTTGCACTTGTGTTAGTGTTGAAAAACCACTTTTCGCACTTGTGTTAGTGTTGAAAAACCACTTTTCGCACTTGTGTTGGTGCAGGAAACTACTTTTGCACTTGTATTAGTGTGGAAAAAACACTTTTTGCACTTGTGATAGTGTTGAAAAACCACTTTTCGCACTTGTGTTAGTGTTGAAAAACCACTTTTCGCACTTGTGTTAGTGTTGAAAAACCACTTTTCGCACTTGTGTTGGTGCAGTAAACCACTTTTGCACTTGTATTAGTGTGGAAAAAACACTTTTCGCACTTGTGTTATTGTTGAAAAACCACTTTTCGCACTTGTGTTAGTGTTGAAAAACCACTTTTCGCCCTTGTGTTAGTGTTGAAAAACCACTTTTCGCACTTGTGTTGTTGCAGGAAACCACTTTTGCACTTGCTTTAGTGTGGAAAAAACACTTTTTGCACTTGTGATAGTGTTGAAAAACCACTTTTCGCACTTGTGTTAGTGTTGAAAAACCACTTTTCGCACTTGTGTTGGTGCAGGAAACCACTTTTGCACTTGTATTAGTGTGGAAAAAACACTTTTTGCACTTGTGATAGTGTTGAAAAACCACTTTTCGCACTTGTGTTAGTGTTGAAAAACCACTTTTCGCACTTGTGTTGGTGCAGGAAACCACTTTTGCACTTGTATTAGTGTGGAAAAACCACTTTTCGCACTTGTGTTAGTGTTGAAAAACCACTTTTCGCACTTGTGTTAGTGTTGAAAAACCACTTTTCGCACTTGTGTTGGTGCAGGAAACCACTTTTGCACTTGTATTAGTGTGGAAAAAACACTTTTTGCACTTGTGATAGTGTTGAAAAACCACTTTTCGCACTTGTGTTAGTGTTGAAAAACCACTTTTTGCACTTGTGTTAGTGTTGAAAAACCACTTTTGGTACTTGTGTTGGTGCAGGAAACCACTTTTGCACTTGTATTAGTGTGGAAAAAACACTTTTTGCACTTGTGATAGTGTTGAAAAACCACTTTTCGCACTTGTGTTAGTGTTGAAAAACCACTTTTAGCACTTGTGTTAGTGTTGAAAAACCACTTTTCGCACTTGTGTTAGTGTTGAAAAACCACTTTTAGCACTTGTGTTAGTGTTGAAAAACCACTTTTCGCACTTGTGTTGGTGCAGGAAACCACTTTTGCACTTGTATTAGTGTGGAAAAACCACTTTTCGCACTTGTGTTAGTGTTGAAAAACCACTTTTCGCACTTGTGTTGGTGCAGGAAACCACTTTTGCACTGGTATTAGTGTGGAAAAAACACTTTTTGCACTTGTGATAGTGTTGAAAAACCACTTTTCGCACTTGTGTTAGTGTTGAAAAACCACTTTTCGCACTTGTGTTGGTGCAGTAAACCACTTTTGCACTTGTATTAGTGTGGAAAAACCACTTTTCGCACTTGTGTTAGTGTTGAAAAACCACTTTTCGCACTTGTGTTAGTGTTGAAAAACCACTTTTCGCGCTTGTGTTGGTGCAGGAAACCACTTTTGCACTTGTATTAGTGTGGAAAAAACACTTTTTGCACTTGTGATAGTGTTGAAAAACCACTTTTCGCACTTGTGTTAGTGTTGAAAAACCACTTTTCGCACTTGTATTAGTGTTGAAAAACCACTTTTCGCACTTGTGTTGGTGCAGGAAACCACTTTTGCACTTGTATTAGTTTGGAAAAAACACTTTTTGCACTTGTGATAGTGTTGAAAAACCACTTTTCGCACTTGTGTTAGTGTTGAAAAACCACTTTTCGCACTTGTGTTGGTGCAGGAAACCACTTTTGCACTTGTATTACTGTGGAAAAAACACTTTTTGCACTTGTGATAGTGTTGAAAAACCACTTTTCGCACTTGTGTTAGTGTTGAAAAACCACTTTTCGCACTTGTGTTGGTGCAGGAAACCACTTTTGCACTTGTATTAGTGTGGAAAAACCACTTTTCGCACTTGTGTTAGTGTTGAAAAACCACTTTTCGCACTTGTGTTAGTGTTGAAAAACCACTTTTCGCACTTGTGTTGGTGCAGGAAACCACTTTTGAACTTGTATTAGTGTAGAAAAAACACTTTTTGCACTTGTGTTGGTGCAGTAAACCACTTTTGCACTTGTATTAGTGTGGAAATAACCACTTTTTCTGCACTTGTGTTAGTGTTGAAAAACCACTTTTCGCACTTGTGTTAGTGTTGAAAAACCACTTTTCGCACTTGTGTTGGTGCAGGAAACCACTTTTGCACTTGTATTAGTGTGGAAAAAACACTTTTTGCACTTGTGATAGTGTTGAAAAACCACTTTTCACACTTGTGTTAGTGTTGAAAAACCACTTTTCGCACTTGTGTTGGTGCAGGAAACCACTTTTGCACTTGTATTAGTGTGGAAAAAACACTTTTTGCACTTGTATTAGTGTGGAAAAACCACTTTTTGCACTTGTGATAGTGTTGAAAAACCACTTTTCGCACTTGCATTAGTGTTGAAAAACCACTTTTCCCACTTGTGTTGGTGCAGGAAACCACTTTTGCACTTGTATTAGTGTGGAAAAACCACTTTTTGCACTTGTTTTAGTGTTGAAAAACTACTTTTCGCACTTGTGTTAGTGTTGAAAAACCACTTTTCGCACTTGTGTTAGTGTTGAAAAACCACTTTTCGCACTTCTGTTAGTGTTGAAAAACCACTTTTCGCACTTGTGTTGGTGCAGGAAACCACTTTTGCACTTGTATTAGTGTGGAAAAACACTTTTTGCACTTGTGATAGTGTTGAAAAACCAGTTTTCGCACTTGTGTTAGTGTTGAAAAACCACTTTTCGCACTTGTGTTGGTGCAGGAAACCACTTTTGCACTTGTATTAGTGTGGAAAAACCACTTTTCGCACTTGTGTTAGTGTTGAAAAACCACTTTTCGCACTTGTGTTAGTGTTGAAAAACCACTTTTCACACTTGTGTTGGTGCAGGAAACCACTTTTGCACTTGTATTAGTTTGGAAAAAACACTTTTTGCACTTGTGATAGTGTTGAAAAACCACTTTTCGCACTTGTGTTAGTGTTGAAAAACCACTTTTCGCACTTGTGTTGGTGCAGGAAACCACTTTTGCACTTGTATTAGTGTGGAAAAAACACTTTTTGCACTTGTGATAGTGTTGAAAAACCACTTTTCGCACTTGTGTTAGTGTTGAAAAACCACTTTTCGCACTTGTGTTGGTGCAGGAAACCACTTTTGCACTTGTATTAGTGTGGAAAAACCACTTTTTGCACTTGTGTTAGTGTTGAAAAACCACTTTTCGCACTTGTGTTAGTGTTGAAAAACCACTTTTCGCACTTGTGTTGGTGCAGGAAACCACTTTTGAACTTGTATTAGTGCAGAAAAAACACTTTTTGCACTTGTGATAGTGTTGAAAAACCACTTTTCGCACTTGTGTTAGTGTTGAAAAACCACTTTTCGCACTTGTGTTGGTGCAGTAAACCACTTTTGCACTTGTATTAGTGTGGAAAAACCACTTTTTGCACTTGTGTTAGTGTTGAAAAACCACTTTTCGCACTTGTGTTAGTGTTGAAAAACCACTTTTCGCACTTGTGTTGGTGCAGGAAACCACTTTTGCACTTGTATTAGTGTGGAAAAAACACTTTTTGCACTTGTGATAGTGTTGAAAAACCACTTTTCGCACTTGTGTTAGTGTTGAAAAACCACTTTTCGCACTTGTGTTAGTGTTGAAAAACCACTTTTCGCACTTGTGTTGGTGCAGTAAACCACTTTTGCACTTGTATTAGTGTGGAAAAAACACTTTTCGCACTTGTGTTATTGTTGAAAAACCACTTTTCGCACTTGTGTTAGTGTTGAAAAACCACTTTTCGCCCTTGTGTTAGTGTTGAAAAACCACTTTTCGCACTTGTGTTGTTGCAGGAAACCACTTTTGCACTTGCTTTAGTGTGGAAAAAACACTTTTTGCACTTGTGATAGTGTTGAAAAACCACTTTTCGCACTTGTGTTAGTGTTGAAAAACCACTTTTCGCACTTGTGTTGGTGCAGGAAACCACTTTTGCACTTGTATTAGTGTGGAAAAAACACTTTTTGCACTTGTGATAGTGTTGAAAAACCACTTTTCGCACTTGTGTTAGTGTTGAAAAACCACTTTTCGCACTTGTGTTGGTGCAGGAAACCACTTTTGCACTTGTATTAGTGTGGAAAAACCACTTTTCGCACTTGTGTTAGTGTTGAAAAACCACTTTTCGCACTTGTGTTAGTGTTGAAAAACCACTTTTCGCACTTGTGTTGGTGCAGGAAACCACTTTTGCACTTGTATTAGTGTGGAAAAAACACTTTTTGCACTTGTGATAGTGTTGAAAAACCACTTTTCGCACTTGTGTTAGTGTTGAAAAACCACTTTTTGCACTTGTGTTAGTGTTGAAAAACCACTTTTGGTACTTGTGTTGGTGCAGGAAACCACTTTTGCACTTGTATTAGTGTGGAAAAAACACTTTTTGCACTTGTGATAGTGTTGAAAAACCACTTTTCGCACTTGTGTTAGTGTTGAAAAACCACTTTTAGCACTTGTGTTAGTGTTGAAAAACCACTTTTCGCACTTGTGTTGGTGCAGGAAACCACTTTTGCACTTGTATTAGTGTGGAAAAACCACTTTTCGCACTTGTGTTAGTGTTGAAAAACCACTTTTCGCACTTGTGTTAGTGTTGAAAAACCACTTTTCGCACTTGTGTTGGTGCAGGAAACCACTTTTGCACTGGTATTAGTGTGGAAAAAACACTTTTTGCACTTGTGATAGTGTTGAAAAACCACTTTTCGCACTTGTGTTAGTGTTGAAAAACCACTTTTCGCACTTGTGTTGGTGCAGTAAACCACTTTTGCACTTGTATTAGTGTGGAAAAACCACTTTTCGCACTTGTGTTAGTGTTGAAAAACCACTTTTCGCACTTGTGTTAGTGTTGAAAAACCACTTTTCGCGCTTGTGTTGGTGCAGGAAACCACTTTTGCACTTGTATTAGTGTGGAAAAAACACTTTTTGCACTTGTGATAGTGTTGAAAAACCACTTTTCGCACTTGTGTTAGTGTTGAAAAACCACTTTTCGCACTTGTATTAGTGTTGAAAAACCACTTTTCGCACTTGTGTTGGTGCAGGAAACCACTTTTGCACTTGTATTAGTTTGGAAAAAACACTTTTTGCACTTGTGATAGTGTTGAAAAACCACTTTTCGCACTTGTGTTAGTGTTGAAAAACCACTTTTCGCACTTGTGTTGGTGCAGGAAACCACTTTTGCACTTGTATTAGTGTGGAAAAAACACTTTTTGCACTTGTGATAGTGTTGAAAAACCACTTTTCGCACTTGTGTTAGTGTTGAAAAACCACTTTTCGCACTTGTGTTGGTGCAGGAAACCACTTTTGCACTTGTATTAGTGTGGAAAAACCACTTTTCGCACTTGTGTTAGTGTTGAAAAACCACTTTTCGCACTTGTGTTAGTGTTGAAAAACCACTTTTCGCACTTGTGTTGGTGCAGGAAACCACTTTTGAACTTGTATTAGTGTAGAAAAAACACTTTTTGCACTTGTGTTGGTGCAGTAAACCACTTTTGCACTTGTATTAGTGTGGAAATAACCACTTTTTCTGCACTTGTGTTAGTGTTGAAAAACCACTTTTCGCACTTGTGTTAGTGTTGAAAAACCACTTTTCGCACTTGTGTTGGTGCAGGAAACCACTTTTGCACTTGTATTAGTGTGGAAAAAACACTTTTTGCACTTGTGATAGTGTTGAAAAACCACTTTTCGCACTTGTGTTAGTGTTGAAAAACCACTTTTCGCACTTGTGTTAGTGTTGAAAAACCACTTTTCGCACTTGTGTTGGTGCAGTAAACCACTTTTGCACTTGTATTAGTGTGGAAAAAACACTTTTCGCACTTGTGTTATTGTTGAAAAACCACTTTTCGCAATTGTGTTAGTGTTGAAAAACCACTTTTCGCCCTTGTGTTAGTGTTGAAAAACCACTTTTTGCACTTGTGTTGTTGCAGGAAACCACTTTTGCACTTGCATTAGTGTGGAAAAAACACTTTTTGCACTTGTGATAGTGTTGAAAAACCACTTTTCGCACTTGTGTTAGTGTTGAAAAACCACTTTTCGCACTTGTGTTGGTGCAGGAAACCACTTTTGCACTTGTATTGGTGTGGAAAAAACACTTTTTGCACTTGTGATAGTGTTGAAAAACCACTTTTCGCACTTGTGTTAGTGTTGAAAAACCACTTTTCGCACTTGTGTTGGTGCAGGAAACCACTTTTGCACTTGTATTAGTGTGGAAAAACCACTTTTCGCACTTGTGTTAATGTTGAAAAACCACTTTTCGCACTTGTGTTAGTGTTGAAAAACCACTTTTCGCACTTGTGTTGGTGCAGGAAACCACTTTTGCACTTGTATTAGTGTGGAAAAAACACTTTTTGCACTTGTGATAGTGTTGAAAAACCACTTTTCGCACTTGTGTTAGTGTTGAAAAACCACTTTTCGCACTTGTATTAGTGTTGAAAAACCACTTTTCGCACTTGTGTTGGTGCAGGAAACCACTTTTGCACTTGTATTAGTGTGGAAAAAACACTTTTTGCACTTGTGATAGTGTTGAAAAACCACTTTTCGCACTTGTGTTAGTGTTGAAAAACCACTTTTAGCACTTGTGTTAGTGTTGAAAAACCACTTTTCGCACTTGTGTTGGTGCAGGAAACCACTTTTGCACTTGTATTAGTGTGGAAAAAACACTTTTTGCACTTGTGATAGTGTTGAAAAACCACTTTTCGCATTTGTGTTAGTGTTGAAAAACCACTTTTCGCACTTGTGTTAGTGTTGAAAAACCACTTTTCGCACTTGTGTTGGTGCAGGAAACCACTTTTGCACTTGTATTCGTGTGGAAAAACCACTTTTCGCACTTGTGTTAGTGTTGAAAAACCACTTTTCACACTTGTGTTAGTGTTGAAAAACCACTTTTCGCACTTGTGTTAGTGCAGGAAACCACTTTTGCACTTGTATTAGTGTGGAAAAAACACTTTTTGCACTTGTGATAGTGTTGAAAAACCACTTTTCGCACTTGTGTTAGTGTTGAAAAACCACTTTTCGCACTTGTGTTGGTGCAGTAAACCACTTTTGCACTTGTATTAGTGTGGAAAAACCACTTTTCACACTTGTGTTAGTGTTGAAAAACCACTTTTCGCACTTGTGTTAGTGTTGAAAAACCACTTTTCGCACTTGTGTTGGTGCAGGAAACCACTTTTGCACTTGTATTAGTGTGGAAAAAACACTTTTTGCACTTGTGATAGTGTTGAAAAACCACTTTTCGCACTTGTGTTAGTGTTGAAAAACCACTTTTCGCACTTGTATTAGTGTTGAAAAAGCACATTTCGCACTTGTGTTGGTGCAGTAAACCACTTTTGCACTTGTATTAGTGTGGAAAAACCACTTTTCGCACTTGGGTTAGTGTTGAAAAACCACTTTTCGCACTTGTGTTAGTGTTGAAAAACCACTTTTCGCACTTGTGTTGGTGCAGGAAACCACTTTTGCACTTGTATTAGTGTGGAAAAAACACTTTTTGCACTTGTTTTAGTGTTGAAAAACCACTTTTCGCACTTGTGTTGGTGCAGGAAACCACTTTTGCACTTGTATTAGTGTGGAAAAAACACTTTTTGCACTTGTGATAGTGTTGAAAAACCACTTTTCGCACTTGTGTTAGTGTTGAAAAACCACTTTTCGCACTTGTGTTAGTGTTGAAAAACCACTTTTCGCACTTGTGTTGGTGCAAGAAACCACTTTTGCACTTGTATTAGTGTGGAAAAAACACTTTTTGCACTTGTGATAGTGTTGAAAAACCACTTTTCGCACTTGTGTTAGTGTTGAAAAACCACTTTTCACACTTGTGTTAGTGTTGAAAAACCACTTTTCGCACTTGTGTTGGTGCAGGAAACCACTTTTGCACTTGTATTAGTGTGGAAAAAACACTTTTTGCACTTGTGATAGTGTTGAAAAACCACTTTTCGCACTTGTGTTAGTGTTGAAAAACCACTTTTCGCACTTGTGTTAGTGTTGAAAAACCACTTTTCGCACTTGTGTTGGTGCAGTAAACCACTTTTGCACTTGTATTAGTGTGGAAAAAACACTTTTCGCACTTGTGTTATTGTTGAAAAACCACTTTTCGCACTTGTGTTAGTGTTGAAAAACCACTTTTCGCCCTTGTGTTAGTGTTGAAAAACCACTTTTTGCACTTGTGTTGTTGCAGGAAACCACTTTTGCACTTGCATTAGTGTGGAAAAAACACTTTTTGCACTTGTGATAGTGTTGAAAAACCACTTTTCGCACTTGTGTTAGTGTTGAAAAACCACTTTTCGCACTTGTGTTGGTGCAGGAAACCACTTTTGCACTTGTATTGGTGTGGAAAAAACACTTTTTGCACTTGTGATAGTGTTGAAAAACCACTTTTCGCACTTGTGTTAGTGTTGAAAAACCACTTTTCGCACTTGTGTTGGTGCAGGAAACCACTTTTGCACTTGTATTAGTGTGGAAAAACCACTTTTCGCACTTGTGTTAATGTTGAAAAACCACTTTTCGCACTTGTGTTAGTGTTGAAAAACCACTTTTCGCACTTGTGTTGGTGCAGGAAACCACTTTTGCACTTGTATTAGTGTGGAAAAAACACTTTTTGCACTTGTGATAGTGTTGAAAAACCACTTTTCGCACTTGTGTTAGTGTTGAAAAACCACTTTTCGCACTTGTATTAGTGTTGAAAAACCACTTTTCGCACTTGTGTTGGTGCAGGAAACCACTTTTGCACTTGTATTAGTGTGGAAAAAACACTTTTTGCACTTGTTTTAGTGTTGAAAAACCACTTTTCGCACTTGTGTTGGTGCAGGAAACCACTTTTGCACTTGTATTAGTGTGGAAAAAACACTTTTTGCACTTGTGATAGTGTTGAAAAACCACTTTTCGCACTTGTGTTAGTGTTGAAAAACCACTTTTCGCACTTGTGTTAGTGTTGAAAAACCACTTTTCGCACTTGTGTTGGTGCAAGAAACCACTTTTGCACTTGTATTAGTGTGGAAAAAACACTTTTTGCACTTGTGATAGTGTTGAAAAACCACTTTTCGCACTTGTGTTAGTGTTGAAAAACCACTTTTCACACTTGTGTTAGTGTTGAAAAACCACTTTTCGCACTTGTGTTGGTGCAGGAAACCACTTTTGCACTTGTATTAGTGTGGAAAAAACACTTTTTGCACTTGTGATAGTGTTGAAAAACCACTTTTCGCACTTGTGTTAGTGTTGAAAAACCACTTTTCGCACTTGTGTTAGTGTTGAAAAACCACTTTTCGCACTTGTGTTGGTGCAGTAAACCACTTTTGCACTTGTATTAGTGTGGAAAAAACACTTTTCGCACTTGTGTTATTGTTGAAAAACCACTTTTCGCACTTGTGTTAGTGTTGAAAAACCACTTTTCGCCCTTGTGTTAGTGTTGAAAAACCACTTTTTGCACTTGTGTTGTTGCAGGAAACCACTTTTGCACTTGCATTAGTGTGGAAAAAACACTTTTTGCACTTGTGATAGTGTTGAAAAACCACTTTTCGCACTTGTGTTAGTGTTGAAAAACCACTTTTCGCACTTGTGTTGGTGCAGGAAACCACTTTTGCACTTGTATTGGTGTGGAAAAAACACTTTTTGCACTTGTGATAGTGTTGAAAAACCACTTTTCGCACTTGTGTTAGTGTTGAAAAACCACTTTTCGCACTTGTGTTGGTGCAGGAAACCACTTTTGCACTTGTATTAGTGTGGAAAAACCACTTTTCGCACTTGTGTTAATGTTGAAAAACCACTTTTCGCACTTGTGTTAGTGTTGAAAAACCACTTTTCGCACTTGTGTTGGTGCAGGAAACCACTTTTGCACTTGTATTAGTGTGGAAAAAACACTTTTTGCACTTGTGATAGTGTTGAAAAACCACTTCTCGCACTTGTGTTAGTGTTGAAAAACCACTTTTCGCACTTGTATTAGTGTTGAAAAACCACTTTTCGCACTTGTGTTGGTGCAGGAAACCACTTTTGCACTTGTATTAGTGTGGAAAAAACACTTTTTGCACTTGTGATAGTGTTGAAAAACCACTTTTCGCACTTGTGTTAGTGTTGAAAAACCACTTTTAGCACTTGTGTTAGTGTTGAAAAACCACTTTTCGCACTTGTGTTGGTGCAGGAAACCACTTTTGCACTTGTATTAGTGTGGAAAAAACACTTTTTGCACTTGTGATAGTGTTGAAAAACCACTTTTCGCATTTGTGTTAGTGTTGAAAAACCACTTTTCGCACTTGTGTTAGTGTTGAAAAACCACTTTTCGCACTTGTGTTGGTGCAGGAAACCACTTTTGCACTTGTATTCGTGTGGAAAAACCACTTTTCGCACTTGTGTTAGTGTTGAAAAACCACTTTTCACACTTGTGTTAGTGTTGAAAAACCACTTTTCGCACTTGTGTTAGTGCAGGAAACCACTTTTGCACTTGTATTAGTGTGGAAAAAACACTTTTTGCACTTGTGATAGTGTTGAAAAACCACTTTTCGCACTTGTGTTAGTGTTGAAAAACCACTTTTCGCACTTGTGTTGGTGCAGTAAACCACTTTTGCACTTGTATTAGTGTGGAAAAACCACTTTTCACACTTGTGTTAGTGTTGAAAAACCACTTTTCGCACTTGTGTTAGTGTTGAAAAAACACTTTTCGCACTTGTGTTGGTGCAGGAAACCACTTTTGCACTTGTATTAGTGTGGAAAAAACACTTTTTGCACTTGTGATAGTGTTGAAAAACCACTTTTCGCACTTGTGTTAGTGTTGAAAAACCACTTTTCGCACTTGTATTAGTGTTGAAAAAGCACATTTCGCACTTGTGTTGGTGCAGTAAACCACTTTTGCACTTGTATTAGTGTGGAAAAACCACTTTTCGCACTTGTGTTAGTGTTGAAAAACCACTTTTCGCACTTGTGTTTGTGTTGAAAAACCACTTTTCGCACCTGTGTTGGTGCAGGAAACCACTTTTGCACTTGTATTAGTGTGGAAAAAACACTTTTTGCACTTGTTTTAGTGTTGAAAAACCACTTTTCGCACTTGTGTTGGTGCAGGAAACCACTTTTGCACTTGTATTAGTGTGGAAAAAACACTTTTTGCACTTGTGATAGTGTTGAAAAACCACTTTTCGCACTTGTGTTAGTGTTGAAAAACCACTTTTCGCACTTGTGTTAGTGTTGAAAAACCACTTTTCGCACTTGTGTTGGTGCAAGAAACCACTTTTGCACTTGTATTAGTGTGGAAAAAACACTTTTTGCACTTGTGATAGTGTTGAAAAACCACTTTTCGCACTTGTGTTAGTGTTGAAAAACCACTTTTTGCACTTGTGTTAGTGTTGAAAAACCACTTTTCGCACTTGTGTTTGTGCAGGAAACCACTTTTGCACTTGTATTAGTGTGGAAAAAACACTTTTTGCACTTGTGATAGTGTTGAAAAACCACTTTTCGCACTTGTGTTAGTGTTGAAAAACCACTTTTCGCACTTGTGTTAGTGTGGAAAAAACACTTTTTGCACTTGTGATAGTGTTGAAAAACCACTTTTCGCACTTGTGTTAGTGTTGAAAAACCACTTTTCGCACTTGTGTTGGTGCAGGAAACCACTTTTGCACTTGTATTAGTGTGGAAAAAACACTTTTTGCACTTGTGATAGTGTTGAAAAACCACTTTTCACACTTGTGTTAGTGTTGAAAAACCACTTTTCGCACTTGTGTTGGTGCAGGAAACCACTTTTGCACTTGTATTAGTGTGGAAAAAACACTTTTTGCACTTGTATTAGTGTGGAAAAACCACTTTTTGCACTTGTGATAGTGTTGAAAAACCACTTTTCCCACTTGTGTTGGTGCAGGAAACCACTTTTGCACTTGTATTAGTGTGGAAAAACCACTTTTTGCACTTGTTTTAGTGTTGAAAAACTACTTTTCGCACTTGTGTTAGTGTTGAAAAACCACTTTTCACACTTGTGTTAGTGTTGAAAAACCACTTTTCGCACTTCTGTTAGTGTTGAAAAACCACTTTTCGCACTTGTGTTGGTGCAGGAAACCACTTTTGCACTTGTATTAGTGTTGAAAAAACACTTTTTGCACTTGTGATAGTGTTGAAAAACCACTTTTCGCACTTGTGTTAGTGTTGAAAAACCACTTTTCACACTTGTGTTGGTGCAGGAAACCACTTTTGCACTTGTATTAGTGTGGAAAAACCACTTTTCGCACTTGTGTTAGTGTTGAAAAAACACTTTTCGAACTTGTGTTAGTGTTGAAAAACCACTTTTCGCACTTGTGTTGGTGCAGGAAACCACTTTTGCACTTGTATTAGTGTGGAAAAAACACTTTTTGCACTTGTGATAGTGTTGAAAAACCACTTTTTGCACTTGTGCTAGTGTTGAAAAAGCACTTTTCGCACTTGTGTTAGTGTTGAAAAACCACTTTTCACCCTTGTGTTGGTGCAGGAAACCACTTTTGCACTTGTATTAGTTTGGAAAAAACACTTTTTGCACTTGTGATAGTGTTGAAAAACCACTTTTCGCACTTGTGTTAGTGTTGAAAAACCACTTTTCGCACTTGTGTTGGTGCAGGAAACCACTTTTGCACTTGTATTAGTGTGGAAAAAACACTTTTTGCACTTGTGATAGTGTTGAAAAACCACTTTTCGCACTTGTGTTAGTGTTGAAAAACCACTTTTCGCACTTGTGTTGGTGCAGGAAACCACTTTTGCACTTGTATTAGTGTGGAAAAACCACTTTTCGCACTTGTGTTAGTGTTGAAAAACCACTTTTCGCACTTGTGTTAGTGTTGAAAAACCACTTTTCGCACTTGTGTTGGTGCAGGAAACCACTTTTGAACTTGTATTAGTGTAGAAAAAACACTTTTTGCACTTGTGATAGTGTTGAAAAACCACTTTTCGCACTTGTGTTAGTGTTGAAAAACCACTTTTCGCACTTGTGTTGGTGCAGGAAACCACTTTTGCACTTGTATTAGTGTGGAAAAACCACTTTTCGCACTTGTGTTAGTGTTGAAAAACCACTTTTCGCACTTGTGTTAGTGTTGAAAAACCACTTTTCGCACTTGTGTTGGTGCAGGAAACCACTTTTGAACTTGTATTAGTGTAGAAAAAACACTTTTTGCACTTGTATTAGTGTGGAAAAAACACTTTTTGCACTTGTGATAGTGTTGAAAAACCACTTTTCGCACTTGTGTTAGTGTTGAAAAACCACTTTTCGCACTTGTGTTGGTGCAGGAAACCACTTTTGCACTTGTATTAGTGTGGAAAAAACACTTTTTCCACTTGTGATAGTGTTGAAAAACCACTTTTCGCACTTGTGTTAGTGTTGAAAAACCACTTTTTGCACTTGTGTTGGTGCAGGAAACCACTTTTGCACTTGTATTAGTGTGGAAAAACCACTTTTCGCACTTGTGTTAGTGTTGAAAAACCACTTTTCGCACTTGTGTTAGTGTTGAAAAACCACTTTTCGCACTTGTGTTGGTGCAGGAAACCACTTTTGCACTTGTATTAGTGTGGAAAAAACACTTTTTGCACTTGTTTTAGTTTTGAAAAACCACTTTTTGCACTTGTGTTGGTGCAGGAAACCACTTTTGCACTTGTATTAGTGTGGAAAAAACACTTTTTGCACTTGTGATAGTGTTGAAAAACCACTTTTCGCACTTGTGTTAGTGTTGAAAAACCACTTTTCGCACTTGTGTTGGTGCAGGAAACCACTTTTGCACTTGTATTAGTGTGGAAAACCCACTTTTCGCACTTGTGTTAGTGTTGAAAAACCACTTTTCGCACTTGTGTTAGTGTTGAAAAACCACTTTTCGCACTTGTGTTGGTGCAGGAAACCACTTTTGCACTTGTATTAGTGTGGAAAAAACACTTTTTGCACTTGTGATAGTGTTGAAAAACCACTTTTCGCACTTGTGTTAGTGTTGAAAAACCACTTTTTGCACTTGTGTTAGTGTTGAAAAACCACTTTTCACTTGTGTTGGTGCAGGAAACCACTTTTGCACTTGTATTAGTGTGGAAAAAACACTTTTTGCACTTGTGATAGTGTTGAAAAACCACTTTTCGCACTTGTGTTAGTGTGGAAAAAACACTTTTTGCACTTGTGATAGTGTTGAAAAACCACTTTTCGCAATTGTGTTAGTGTTGAAAAACCACTTTTCGCACTTGTGTTGGTGCAGGAAACCACTTTTGCACTTGTATTAGTGTGGAAAAAACACTTTTTGCACTTGTGATAATGTTGAAAAACCACTTTTCACACTTGTGTTAGTGTTGAAAAACCACTTTTCGCACTTGTGTTGGTGCAGGAAACCACTTTTGCACTTGTATTAGTGTGGCAAAAACACTTTTTGCACTTGTATTAGTGTGGAAAAACCACTTTTTGCACTTGTGATAGTGTTGAAAAACAACTTTTCACACTTGCATTAGTGTTGAAAAACCACTTTTCCCACTTGTGTTGGTGCAGGAAACCACTTTTGCACTTGTATTAGTGTGGAAAAACCACTTTTTGCACTTGTTTTAGTGTTGAAAAACTACTTTTCGCACTTGTGTTAGTGTTGAAAAACCACTTTTCGCACTTGTGTTAGTGTTGAAAAACCACTTTTCGCACTTGTGTTGGTGCAGGAAACCACTTTTGCACTTGTATTAGTGTGGAAAAAACACTTTTTGCACTTGTGATAGTGTTGAAAAACCACTTTTCGCACTTGTGTTAGTGTTGAAAAACCACTTTTTGCACTTGTGTTAGTGTTGAAAAACCACTTTTCGCACTTGTGTTGGTGCAGGAAACCACTTTTGCACTTGTATTAGTGTGGAAAAAACACTTTTTGCACTTGTGATAGTGTTGAAAAACCACTTTTCGCACTTGTGTTAGTGTTGAAAAACCACTTTTCGCACTTGTGTTAGTGTGGAAAAAACACTTTTTGCACTTGTGATAGTGTTGAAAAACAACTTTTCGCAATTGTGTTAGTGTTGAAAAACCACTTTTCGCACTTGTGTTGGTGCAGGAAACCACTTTTGCACTTGTATTAGTGTGGAAAAAACACTTTTTGCACTTGTGATAATGTTGAAAAACCACTTTTCACACTTGTGTTAGTGTTGAAAAACCACTTTTCGCACTTGTGTTGGTGCAGGAAACCACTTTTGCACTTGTATTAGTGTGGAAAAAACACTTTTTGCACTTGTATTAGTGTGGAAAAACCACTTTTTGCACTTGTGATAGTGTTGAAAAACCACTTTTCGCACTTGCATTAGTGTTGAAAAACCACTTTTCCCACTTGTGTTGGTGCAGGAAACCACTTTTGCACTTGTATTAGTGTGGAAAAACCACTTTTTGCACTTGTTTTAGTGTTGAAAAACCACTTTTCGCACTTGCATTAGTGTTGAAAAACCACTTTTCGCACTTGTGTTGGTGCAGGAAACCACTTTTGCACTTGTATTAGTGTGGAAAAAACACTTTTTGCACTTGTGATAGTGTTGAAAAACCACTTTTCGCACTTGTGTTAGTGTTGAAAAACCACTTTTTGCACTTGTGTTAGTGTTGAAAAACCACTTTTGGTACTTGTGTTGGTGCAGGAAACCACTTTTGCACTTGTATTAGTGTGGAAAAAACACTTTTTGCACTTGTGATAGTGTTGAAAAACCACTTTTCGCACTTGTGTTAGTGTTGAAAAACCACTTTTAGCACTTGTGTTAGTGTTGAAAAACCACTTTTCGCACTTGTGTTGGTGCAGGAAACCACTTTTGCACTTGTATTAGTGTGGAAAAACCACTTTTCGCACTTGTGTTAGTGTTGAAAAACCACTTTTCGCACTTGTGTTAGTGTTGAAAAACCACTTTTCGCACTTGTGTTGGTGCAGGAAACCACTTTTGCACTGGTATTAGTGTGGAAAAAACACTTTTTGCACTTGTGATAGTGTTGAAAAACCACTTTTCGCACTTGTGTTAGTGTTGAAAAACCACTTTTCGCACTTGTGTTGGTGCAGTAAACCACTTTTGCACTTGTATTAGTGTGGAAAAACCACTTTTCGCACTTGTGTTAGTGTTGAAAAACCACTTTTCGCACTTGTGTTAGTGTTGAAAAACCACTTTTCGCGTTTGTGTTGGTGCAGGAAACCACTTTTGCACTTGTATTAGTGTGGAAAAAACACTTTTTGCACTTGTGATAGTGTTGAAAAACCACTTTTCGCACTTGTGTTAGTGTTGAAAAACCACTTTTCGCACTTGTATTAGTGTTGAAAAAGCACATTTCGCACTTGTGTTGGTGCAGGAAACCACTTTTGCACTTGTATTAGTTTGGAAAAAACACTTTTTGCACTTGTGATAGTGTTGAAAAACCACTTTTCGCACTTGTGTTAGTGTTGAAAAACCACTTTTCGCACTTGTGTTGGTGCAGGAAACCACTTTTGCACTTGTATTAGTGTGGAAAAAACACTTTTTGCACTTGTGATAGTGTTGAAAAACCACTTTTCGCACTTGTGTTAGTGTTGAAAAACCACTTTTCGCACTTGTGTTGGTGCAGGAAACCACTTTTGCACTTGTATTAGTGTGGAAAAACCACTTTTCGCACTTGTGTTAGTGTTGAAAAACCACTTTTCGCACTTGTGTTAGTGTTGAAAAACCACTTTTCGCACTTGTGTTGGTGCAGGAAACCACTTTTGAACTTGTATTAGTGTAGAAAAAACACTTTTTGCACTTGTGATAGTGTTGAAAAACCACTTTTCGCAATTGTGTTAGTGTTGAAAAACCACTTTTCGCACTTGTGTTGGTGCAGTAAACCACTTTTGCACTTGTATTAGTGTGGAAAAACCACTTTTTCTGCACTTGTGTTAGTGTTGAAAAACCACTTTTCGCACTTGTGTTAGTGTTGAAAAACCACTTTTCGCACTTGTGTTGGTGCAGGAAACCACTTTTGCACTTGTATTAGTGTGGAAAAAACACTTTTTGCACTTGTGATAGTGTTGAAAAACCACTTTTCGCACTTGTGTTAGTGTTGAAAAACCACTTTTTGCACTTGTGTTAGTGTTGAAAAACCACTTTTCGCACTTGTGTTGGTGCAGTAAACCACTTTTGCACTTGTATTAGTGTGGAAAAAACACTTTTCGCACTTGTGTTATTGTTGAAAAACCACTTTTCGCACTTGTGTTAGTGTTGAAAAACCACTTTTCGCCCTTGTGTTAGTGTTGAAAAACCACTTTTTGCACTTGTGTTGTTGCAGGAAACCACTTTTGCACTTGCATTAGTGTGGAAAAAACACTTTTTGCACTTGTGATAGTGTTGAAAAACCACTTTTCGCACTTGTGTTAGTGTTGAAAAAACCACTTTTCGCACTTGTGTTGGTGCAGGAAACCACTTTTGCACTTGTATTAGTGTGGAAAAACCACTTTTCGCACTTGTGTTAGTGTTGAAAAAACCACTTTTCGCACTTGTGTTGTTGCAGGAAACCACTTTTGCACTTGTATTAGTGTGGAAAAACCACTTTTCGCACTTGTGTTAGTGTTGAAAAATCACTTTTCGCACTTGTGTTAGTGTTGAAAAAACCACTTTTCGCACTTGTGTTGGTGCAGGAAACCACTTTTGCACTTGTATTAGTGTGGAAAAACCACTTTTCGCACTTGTGTTAGTGTTGAAAAAACCACTTTTCGCACTTGTGTTGGTGCAGGAAACCACTTTTGCACTTGTATTAGTGTGGAAAAACCACTTTTCGCACTTGTGTTAGTGTTGAAAAATCACTTTTCGCACTTGTGTTAGTGTTGAAAAACCACTTTTCGCACTTGTGTTAGTGTTGAAAAACCACTTTTCGCACTTGTGTTGGTGCAGGAAACCACTTTTGCACTTGTATTAGTGTGGAAAAAACACTTTTTGCACTTGTGATAGTGTTGAAAAACCACTTTTCGCACTTGTGTTAGTGTTGAAAAACCACTTTTCGCACTTGTATTAGTGTTGAAAAACCACTTTTCGCACTTGTGTTGGTGCAGGAAACCACTTTTGCACTTGTATTAGTGTGGAAAAAACACTTTTTGCACTTGTGATAGTGTTGAAAAAATACTTTTTGCACTTGTGATAGTGTTGAAAAACCACTTTTCGCACTTGTGTTAGTGTTGAAAAACCACTTTTCGCACTTGTGTTAGTGTTGAAAAACCACTTTTCGCACTTGTGTTGGTGCAGGAAACCACTTTTGCACTTGTATTCGTGTGGAAAAACCACTTTTCGCACTTGTGTTAGTGTTGAAAAACCACTTTTCACACTTGTGTTAGTGTTGAAAAACCACTTTTCGCACTTGTGTTAGTGCAGGAAACCACTTTTGCACTTGTATTAGTGTGGAAAAACACTTTTTGCACTTGTGATAGTGTTGAAAAACCACTTTTCGCACTTGTGTTAGTGTTGAAAAACCACTTTTCGCACTTGTGTTGGTGCAGTAAACCACTTTTGCACTTGTATTAGTGTGGAAAAACCACTTTTCGCACTTGTGTTAGTGTTGAAAAACCACTTTTCGCACTTGTGTTAGTGTTGAAAAACCACTTTTCGCACTTGTGTTGGTGCAGGAAACCACTTTTGCACTTGCATTAGTGTGGAAAAAACACTTTTTGCACTTGTGATAGTGTTGAAAAACCACTTTCTGCACTTGTGTTAGTGTTGAAAAACCACTTTTCGCACTTGTATTAGTGTTGAAAAAGCACATTTCGCACTTGTGTTGGTGCAGTAAACCACTTTTGCACTTGTATTAGTGTGGAAAAACCACTTTTCGCACTTGTGTTAGTGTTGAAAAACCACTTTTCGCACTTGTGTTAGTGTTGAAAAACCACTTTTCGCACTTGTGTTGGTGCAGGAAACCACTTTTGCACTTGTATTAGTGTGGAAAAAACACTTTTTGCACTTGTTTTAGTGTTGAAAAACCACTTTTCGCACTTGTGTTGGTGCAGGAAACCACTTTTGCACTTGTATTAGTGTGGAAAAAACACTTTTTGCACTTGTGATAGTGTTGAAAAACCACTTTTCGCACTTGTGTTAGTGTTGAAAAACCACTTTTCGCACTTGTGTTAGTGTTGAAAAACCACTTTTCGCACTTGTGTTGGTGCAAGAAACCACTTTTGCACTTGTATTAGTGTGGAAAAAACACTTTTTGCACTTGTGATAGTGTTGAAAAACCACTTTTCGCACTTGTGTTAGTGTTGAAAAACCACTTTTTGCACTTGTGTTAGTGTTGAAAAACCACTTTTCGCACTTGTGTTTGTGCAGGAAACCACTTTTGCACTTGTATTAGTGTGGAAAAAACACTTTTTGCACTTGTGATAGTGTTGAAAAACCACTTTTCGCACTTGTGTTAGTGTTGAAAAACCACTTTTCGCACTTGTGTTAGTGTGGAAAAAACACTTTTTGCACTTGTGATAGTGTTGAAAAACCACTTTTCGCACTTGTGTTAGTGTTGAAAAACCACTTTTCACACTTGTGTTGGTGCAGGAAACCACTTTTGCACTTGTATTAGTGTGGAAAAAACACTTTTTGCACTTGTATTAGTGTGGAAAAACCACTTTTTGCACTTGTGATAGTGTTGAAAAACCACTTTTCGCACTTGCATTAGTGTTGAAAAACCACTTTTCCCACTTGTGTTGGTGCAGGAAACCACTTTTGCACTTGTATTAGTGTGGAAAAACCACTTTTTGCACTTGTTTTAGTGTTGAAAAACTACTTTTCGCACTTGTGTTAGTGTTGAAAAACCACTTTTCGCACTTGTGTTAGTGTTGAAAAACCACTTTTCGCACTTCTGTTAGTGTTGAAAAACCACTTTTCGCACTTGTGTTGGTGCAGGAAACCACTTTTGCACTTGTATTAGTGTTGAAAAAACACTTTTTGCACTTGTGATAGTGTTGAAAAACCACTTTTCGCACTTGTGTTAGTGTTGAAAAACCACTTTTCACACTTGTGTTGGTGCAGGAAACCACTTTTGCACTTGTATTAGTGTGGAAAAACCACTTTTCGCACTTGTGTTAGTGTTGAAAAAACACTTTTCGAACTTGTGTTAGTGTTGAAAAACCACTTTTCGCACTTGTGTTGGTGCAGGAAACCACTTTTGCACTTGTATTAGTGTGGAAAAAACACTTTTTGCACTTGTGATAGTATTGAAAAACCACTTTTTGCACTTGTGTTAGTGTTGAAAAAGCACTTTTCGCACTTGTGTTAGTGTTGAAAAACCACTTTTCACCCTTGTGTTGGTGCAGGAAACCACTTTTGCACTTGTATTAGTTTGGAAAAAACACTTTTTGCACTTGTGATAGTGTTGAAAAACCACTTTTCGCACTTGTGTTAGTGTTGAAAAACCACTTTTCGCACTTGTGTTGGTGCAGGAAACCACTTTTGCACTTGTATTAGTGTGGAAAAAACACTTTTTGCACTTGTGATAGTGTTGAAAAACCACTTTTCGCACTTGTGTTAGTGTTGAAAAACCACTTTTCGCACTTGTGTTGGTGCAGGAAACCACTTTTGCACTTGTATTAGTGTGGAAAAACCACTTTTCGCACTTGTGTTAGTGTTGAAAAACCACTTTTCGCACTTGTGTTGGTGCAGGAAACCACTTTTGAACTTGTATTAGTGTAGAAAAAACACTTTTTGCACTTGTGATAGTGTTGAAAAACCACTTTTCGCACTTGTGTTAGTGTTGAAAAACCACTTTTCGCACTTGTGTTGGTGCAGGAAACCACTTTTGCACTTGTATTAGTGTGGAAAAACCACTTTTCGCACTTGTGTTAGTGTTGAAAAACCACTTTTCGCACTTGTGTTAGTGTTGAAAAACCACTTCTCGCACTTGTGTTGGTGCAGGAAACCACTTTTGAACTTGTATTAGTGTGGAAAAACCACTTTTCGCACTTGTGTTAGTGTTGAAAAACCACTTCTCGCACTTGTGTTGTTGCAGGAAACCACTTTTGCACTTGTATTAGTGTGGAAAAAACACTTTTTGCACTTGTGATAGTGTTGAAAAACCACTTTTCGCACTTGTGTTAGTGTTGAAAAACCACTTTTCGCACTTGTGTTGGTGCAGGAAACCACTTTTGCACTTGTATTAGTGTGGAAAAAACACTTTTTCCACTTGTGATAGTGTTGAAAAACCACTTTTCGCACTTGTGTTAGTGTTGAAAAACCACTTTTCGCATTTGTGTTGGTGCAGGAAACCACTTTTGCACTTGTATTAGTGTGGAAAAACCACTTTTCGCACTTGTGTTAGTGTTGAAAAACCACTTTTCGCACTTGTGTTAGTGTTGAAAAACCACTTTTCGCACTTGTGTTGGTGCAGGAAACCACTTTTGCACTTGTATTAGTGTGGAAAAAACACTTTTTGCACTTGTTTTAGTTTTGAAAAACCACTTTTCGCACTTGTGTTGGTGCAGGAAACCACTTTTGCACTTGTATTAGTGTGGAAAAAACACTTTTTGCACTTGTGATAGTGTTGAAAAACCACTTTTCGCACTTGTGTTAGTGTTGAAAAACCACTTTTCGCACTTGTGTTGGTGCAGGAAACCACTTTTGCACTTGTATTAGTGTGGAAAACCCACTTTTCGCACTTGTGTTAGTGTTGAAAAACCACTTTTCGCACTTGTGTTAGTGTTAGGAAACCACTTTTGCACTTGTATTAGTGTGGAAAAAACACTTTTTGCACTTGTGATAGTGTTGAAAAACCACTTTTCGCACTTGTGTTCGTGTTGAAAAACCACTTTTTGCACTTGTGTTAGTGTTGAAAAACCACTTTTCGCACTTGTGTTGGTGCAGGAAACCACTTTTGCACTTGTATTAGTGTGGAAAAAACACTTTTTGCACTTGTGATAGTGTTGAAAAATCACTTTTCGCACTTGTGTTAGTGTTGAAAAACCACTTTTCACACTTGTGTTAGTGTGGAAAAAACACTTTTTGCACTTGTGATAGTGTTGAAAAACCACTTTTCGCAATTGTGTTAGTGTTGAAAAACCACTTTTCGCACTTGTGTTGGTGCAGGAAACCACTTTTGCACTTGTATTAGTGTGGAAAAAACACTTTTTGCACTTGTGATAATGTTGAAAAACCACTTTTCACACTTGTGTTAGTGTTGAAAAACCACTTTTCGCACTTGTGTTGGTGCAGGAAACCACTTTTGCACTTGTATTAGTGTGGAAAAAACACTTTTTGCACTTGTATTAGTGTGGAAAAACCACTTTTTGCACTTGTGATAGTGTTGAAAAACAACTTTTCACACTTGCATTAGTGTTGAAAAACCACTTTTCCCACTTGTGTTGGTGCAGGAAACCACTTTTGCACTTGTATTAGTGTGGAAAAACCACTTTTTGCACTTGTTTTAGTGTTGAAAAACTACTTTTCGCACTTGTGTTAGTGTTGAAAAACCACTTTTCGCACTTGTGTTAGTGTTGAAAAACCACTTTTCGCACTTGTGTTGGTGCAGGAAACCACTTTTGCACTTGTATTAGTGTGGAAAAAACACTTTTTGCACTTGTGATAGTGTTGAAAAACCACTTTTCGCACATGTGTTAGTGTTGAAAAACCACTTTTTGCACTTGTGTTAGTGTTGAAAAACCACTTTTCGCACTTGTGTTGGTGCAGGAAACCACTTTTGCACTTGTATTAGTGTGGAAAAAACACTTTTTGCACTTGTGATAGTGTTGAAAAACCACTTTTCGCACTTGTGTTAGTGTTGAAAAACCACTTTTCGCACTTGTTTTAGTGTGGAAGAAACACTTTTGCACTTGTGATAGTGTTGAAAAACCACTTTTCGCAATTGTGTTAGTGTTGAAAAACCACTTTTCGCACTTGTGTTGGTGCAGGAAACCACTTTTGCACTTGTATTAGTGTGGAAAAAACACTTTTTGCACTTGTGATAATGTTGAAAAACCACTTTTCACACTTGTGTTAGTGTTGAAAAACCACTTTTCGCACTTGTGTTGGTGCAGGAAACCACTTTTGCACTTGTATTAGTGTGGAAAAAACACTTTTTGCACTTGTATTAGTGTGGAAAAACCACTTTTTGCACTTGTGATAGTGTTGAAAAACCACTTTTCGCACTTGCATTAGTGTTGAAAAACCACTTTTCCCACTTGTGTTGGTGCAGGAAACCACTTTTGCACTTGTATTAGTGTGGAAAAACCACTTTTTGCACTTGTTTTAGTGTTGAAAAACTACTTTTCGCACTTGTGTTAGTGTTGAAAAACCACTTTTCGCACTTGTGTTAGTGTTGAAAAACCACTTTTCGCAATTCTGTTAGTGTTGAAAAACCACTTTTCGCACTTGTGTTGGTGCAGGAAACCACTTTTGCACTTGTATTAGTGTGGAAAAAACACTTTTTGCACTTGTGATAGTGTTGAAAAACCACTTTTCGCACTTGTGTTAGTGTTGAAAAACCACTTTTCGCACTTGTGTTGGTGCAGGAAACCACTTTTGCACTTGTATTAGTGTGGAAAAACCACTTTTCGCACTTGTGTTAGTGTTGAAAAACCACTTTTCGAACTTGTGTTAGTGTTGAAAAACCACTTTTCGCACTTGTGTTTGTGCAGGAAACCACTTTTGCACTTGTATTAGTGTGGAAAAAACACTTTTTGCACTTGTGTTAGTGTGGAAAAAACACTTTTTGCACTTGTGTTAGTGTTGAAAAACCACTTTTCGCACTTGTGTTAGTGTGGAAAAAACACTTTTTGCACTTGTGTTAGTGTTGAAAAACCACTTTTCGCCCTTGTGTTAGTGTTGAAAAACCACTTTTTGCACTTGTGTTGTTGCAGGAAACCACTTTTGCACTTGCATTAGTGTGGAAAAAACACTTTTTGCACTTGTGATAGTGTTGAAAAACCACTTTTCGCACTTGTGTTAGTGTTGAAAAACCACTTTTCGCACTTGTGTTGGTGCAGGAAACCACTTTTGCACTTGTATTGGTGTGGAAAAAACACTTTTTGCACTTGTGATAGTGTTGAAAAACCACTTTTCGCACTTGTGTTAGTGTTGAAAAACCACTTTTCGCACTTGTGTTGGTGCAGGAAACCACTTTTGCACTTGTATTAGTGTGGAAAAACCACTTTTCGCACTTGTGTTAGTGTTGAAAAATCACTTTTCGCACTTGTGTTAGTGTTGAAAAACCACTTTTCGCACTTGTGTTAGTGTTGAAAAACCACTTTTCGCACTTGTGTTGGTGCAGGAAACCACTTTTGCACTTGTATTAGTGTGGAAAAAACACTTTTTGCACTTGTGATAGTGTTGAAAAACCACTTTTCGCACTTGTGTTAGTGTTGAAAAACCACTTTTCGCACTTGTATTAGTGTTGAAAAACCACTTTTCGCACTTGTGTTGGTGCAGGAAACCACTTTTGCACTTGTATTAGTGTGGAAAAAACACTTTTTGCACTTGTGATAGTGTTGAAAAAATACTTTTTGCACTTGTGATAGTGTTGAAAAACCACTTTTCGCACTTGTGTTAGTGTTGAAAAACCACTTTTCGCACTTGTGTTAGTGTTGAAAAACCACTTTTCGCACTTGTGTTGGTGCAGGAAACCACTTTTGCACTTGTATTCGTGTGGAAAAACCACTTTTCGCACTTGTGTTAGTGTTGAAAAACCACTTTTCACACTTGTGTTAGTGTTGAAAAACCACTTTTCGCACTTGTGTTAGTGCAGGAAACCACTTTTGCACTTGTATTAGTGTGGAAAAACACTTTTTGCACTTGTGATAGTGTTGAAAAACCACTTTTCGCACTTGTGTTAGTGTTGAAAAACCACTTTTCGCACTTGTGTTGGTGCAGTAAACCACTTTTGCACTTGTATTAGTGTGGAAAAACCACTTTTCGCACTTGTGTTAGTGTTGAAAAACCACTTTTCGCACTTGTGTTAGTGTTGAAAAACCACTTTTCGCACTTGTGTTGGTGCAGGAAACCACTTTTGCACTTGCATTAGTGTGGAAAAAACACTTTTTGCACTTGTGATAGTGTTGAAAAACCACTTTTCGCACTTGTGTTAGTGTTGAAAAACCACTTTTCGCACTTGTATTAGTGTTGAAAAAGCACATTTCGCACTTGTGTTGGTGCAGTAAACCACTTTTGCACTTGTATTAGTGTGGAAAAACCACTTTTCGCACTTGTGTTAGTGTTGAAAAACCACTTTTCGCACTTGTGTTAGTGTTGAAAAACCACTTTTCGCACTTGTGTTGGTGCAGGAAACCACTTTTGCACTTGTATTAGTGTGGAAAAAACACTTTTTGCACTTGTTTTAGTGTTGAAAAACCACTTTTCGCACTTGTGTTGGTGCAGGAAACCACTTTTGCACTTGTATTAGTGTGGAAAAAACACTTTTTGCACTTGTGATAGTGTTGAAAAACCACTTTTCGCACTTGTGTTAGTGTTGAAAAACCACTTTTCGCACTTGTGTTAGTGTTGAAAAACCACTTTTCGCACTTGTGTTGGTGCAAGAAACCACTTTTGCACTTGTATTAGTGTGGAAAAAACACTTTTTGCACTTGTGATAGTGTTGAAAAACCACTTTTCGCACTTGTGTTAGTGTTGAAAAACCACTTTTTGCACTTGTGTTAGTGTTGAAAAACCACTTTTCGCACTTGTGTTTGTGCAGGAAACCACTTTTGCACTTGTATTAGTGTGGAAAAAACACTTTTTGCACTTGTGATAGTGTTGAAAAACCACTTTTCGCACTTGTGTTAGTGTTGAAAAACCACTTTTCGCACTTGTGTTAGTGTGGAAAAAACACTTTTTGCACTTGTGATAGTGTTGAAAAACCACTTTTCGCACTTGTGTTAGTGTTGGAAAACCACTTTTCGCACTTGTGTTGGTGCAGGAAACCACTTTTGCACTTGTATTAGTGTGGAAAAAACACTTTTTGCACTTGTATTAGTGTGGAAAAACCACTTTTTGCACTTGTGATAGTGTTGAAAAACCACTTTTCGCACTTGCATTAGTGTTGAAAAACCACTTTTCCCACTTGTGTTGGTGCAGGAAACCACTTTTGCACTTGTATTAGTGTGGAAAAACCACTTTTTGCACTTGTTTTAGTGTTGAAAAACTACTTTTCGCACTTGTGTTAGTGTTGAAAAACCACTTTTCGCACTTGTGTTAGTGTTGAAAAACCACTTTTCGCACTTCTGTTAGTGTTGAAAAACCACTTTTCGCACTTGTGTTGGTGCAGGAAACCACTTTTGCACTTGTATTAGTGTTGAAAAAACACTTTTTGCACTTGTGATAGTGTTGAAAAACCACTTTTCGCACTTGTGTTAGTGTTGAAAAACCACTTTTCACACTTGTGTTGGTGCAGGAAACCACTTTTGCACTTGTATTAGTGTGGAAAAACCACTTTTCGCACTTGTGTTAGTGTTGAAAAAACACTTTTCGAACTTGTGTTAGTGTTGAAAAACCACTTTTCGCACTTGTGTTGGTGCAGGAAACCACTTTTGCACTTGTATTAGTGTGGAAAAAACACTTTTTGCACTTGTGATAGTATTGAAAAACCACTTTTTGCACTTGTGTTAGTGTTGAAAAAGCACTTTTCGCACTTGTGTTAGTGTTGAAAAACCACTTTTCACCCTTGTGTTGGTGCAGGAAACCACTTTTGCACTTGTATTAGTTTGGAAAAAACACTTTTTGCACTTGTGATAGTGTTGAAAAACCACTTTTCGCACTTGTGTTAGTGTTGAAAAACCACTTTTCGCACTTGTGTTGGTGCAGGAAACCACTTTTGCACTTGTATTAGTGTGGAAAAAACACTTTTTGCACTTGTGATAGTGTTGAAAAACCACTTTTCGCACTTGTGTTAGTGTTGAAAAACCACTTTTCGCACTTGTGTTGGTGCAGGAAACCACTTTTGCACTTGTATTAGTGTGGAAAAACCACTTTTCGCACTTGTGTTAGTGTTGAAAAACCACTTTTCGCACTTGTGTTGGTGCAGGAAACCACTTTTGAACTTGTATTAGTGTAGAAAAAACACTTTTTGCACTTGTGATAGTGTTGAAAAACCACTTTTCGCACTTGTGTTAGTGTTGAAAAACCACTTTTCGCACTTGTGTTGGTGCAGGAAACCACTTTTGCACTTGTATTAGTGTGGAAAAACCACTTTTCGCACTTGTGTTAGTGTTGAAAAACCACTTTTCGCACTTGTGTTAGTGTTGAAAAACCACTTCTCGCACTTGTGTTGGTGCAGGAAACCACTTTTGAACTTGTATTAGTGTAGAAAAAACACTTTTTGCACTTGTATTAGTGTGGAAAAAACACTTTTTGCACTTGTGATAGTGTTGAAAAACCACTTTTCGCACTTGTGTTAGTGTTGAAAAACCACTTTTCGCACTTGTGTTGGTGCAGGAAACCACTTTTGCACTTGTATTAGTGTGGAAAAAACACTTTTTCCACTTGTGATAGTGTTGAAAAACCACTTTTCGCACTTGTGTTAGTGTTGAAAAACCACTTTTCGCATTTGTGTTGGTGCAGGAAACCACTTTTGCACTTGTATTAGTGTGGAAAAACCACTTTTCGCACTTGTGTTAGTGTTGAAAAACCACTTTTCGCACTTGTGTTAGTGTTGAAAAACCACTTTTCGCACTTGTGTTGGTGCAGGAAACCACTTTTGCACTTGTATTAGTGTGGAAAAAACACTTTTTGCACTTGTTTTAGTTTTGAAAAACCACTTTTCGCACTTGTGTTGGTGCAGGAAACCACTTTTGCACTTGTATTAGTGTGGAAAAAACACTTTTTGCACTTGTGATAGTGTTGAAAAACCACTTTTCGCACTTGTGTTAGTGTTGAAAAACCACTTTTCGCACTTGTGTTGGTGCAGGAAACCACTTTTGCACTTGTATTAGTGTGGAAAACCCACTTTTCGCACTTGTGTTAGTGTTGAAAAACCACTTTTCGCACTTGTGTTAGTGTTAGGAAACCACTTTTGCACTTGTATTAGTGTGGAAAAAACACTTTTTGCACTTGTGATAGTGTTGAAAAACCACTTTTCGCACTTGTGTTCGTGTTGAAAAACCACTTTTTGCACTTGTGTTAGTGTTGAAAAACCACTTTTCGCACTTGTGTTGGTGCAGGAAACCACTTTTGCACTTGTATTAGTGTGGAAAAAACACTTTTTGCACTTGTGATAGTGTTGAAAAATCACTTTTCGCACTTGTGTTAGTGTTGAAAAACCACTTTTCACACTTGTGTTAGTGTGGAAAAAACACTTTTTGCACTTGTGATAGTGTTGAAAAACCACTTTTCGCAATTGTGTTAGTGTTGAAAAACCACTTTTCGCACTTGTGTTGGTGCAGGAAACCACTTTTGCACTTGTATTAGTGTGGAAAAAACACTTTTTGCACTTGTGATAATGTTGAAAAACCACTTTTCACACTTGTGTTAGTGTTGAAAAACCACTTTTCGCACTTGTGTTGGTGCAGGAAACCACTTTTGCACTTGTATTAGTGTGGAAAAAACACTTTTTGCACTTGTATTAGTGTGGAAAAACCACTTTTTGCACTTGTGATAGTGTTGAAAAACAACTTTTCACACTTGCATTAGTGTTGAAAAACCACTTTTCCCACTTGTGTTGGTGCAGGAAACCACTTTTGCACTTGTATTAGTGTGGAAAAACCACTTTTTGCACTTGTTTTAGTGTTGAAAAACTACTTTTCGCACTTGTGTTAGTGTTGAAAAACCACTTTTCGCACTTGTGTTAGTGTTGAAAAACCACTTTTCGCACTTGTGTTGGTGCAGGAAACCACTTTTGCACTTGTATTAGTGTGGAAAAAACACTTTTTGCACTTGTGATAGTGTTGAAAAACCACTTTTCGCACATGTGTTAGTGTTGAAAAACCACTTTTTGCACTTGTGTTAGTGTTGAAAAACCACTTTTCGCACTTGTGTTGGTGCAGGAAACCACTTTTGCACTTGTATTAGTGCGGAAAAAACACTTTTTGCACTTGTGATAGTGTTGAAAAACCACTTTTCGCACTTGTGTTAGTGTTGAAAAACCACTTTTCGCACTTGTTTTAGTGTGGAAAAAACACTTTTGCACTTGTGATAGTGTTGAAAAACCACTTTTCGCAATTGTGTTAGTGTTGAAAAACCACTTTTCGCACTTGTGTTGGTGCAGGAAACCACTTTTGCACTTGTATTAGTGTGGAAAAAACACTTTTTGCACTTGTGATAATGTTGAAAAACCACTTTTCACACTTGTGTTAGTGTTGAAAAACCACTTTTCGCACTTGTGTTGGTGCAGGAAACCACTTTTGCACTTGTATTAGTGTGGAAAAAACACTTTTTGCACTTGTATTAGTGTGGAAAAACCACTTTTTGCACTTGTGATAGTGTTGAAAAACCACTTTTCGCACTTGCATTAGTGTTGAAAAACCACTTTTCCCACTTGTGTTGGTGCAGGAAACCACTTTTGCACTTGTATTAGTGTGGAAAAACCACTTTTTGCACTTGTTTTAGTGTTGAAAAACTACTTTTCGCACTTGTGTTAGTGTTGAAAAACCACTTTTCGCACTTGTGTTAGTGTTGAAAAACCACTTTTCGCAATTCTGTTAGTGTTGAAAAACCACTTTTCGCACTTGTGTTGGTGCAGGAAACCACTTTTGCACTTGTATTCGTGTGGAAAAAACACTTTTTGCACTTGTGATAGTGTTGAAAAACCACTTTTCGCACTTGTGTTAGTGTTGAAAAACCACTTTTCGCACTTGTGTTGGTGCAGGAAACCACTTTTGCACTTGTATTAGTGTGGAAAAACCACTTTTCGCACTTGTGTTAGTGTTGAAAAACCACTTTTCGAACTTGTGTTAGTGTTGAAAAACCACTTTTCGCACTTGTGTTTGTGCAGGAAACCACTTTTGCACTTGTATTAGTGTGGAAAAAACACTTTTTGCACTTGTGTTAGTGTGGAAAAAACACTTTTTGCACTTGTGTTAGTGTTGAAAAACCACTTTTCGCACTTGTGTTAGTGTGGAAAAAACACTTTTTGCACTTGTGTTAGTGTTGAAAAACCACTT
Organism: Myxine glutinosa; assembly: GCF_964187855.1. Classification (NCBI taxonomy): domain Eukaryota; kingdom Metazoa; phylum Chordata; class Myxini; order Myxiniformes; family Myxinidae; genus Myxine; species Myxine glutinosa. The sequence continues at coordinate 43,986 of NW_027617918.1, read as the reverse complement.
TTCGCACTTGTGTTAGTGTTGAAAAACCACTTTTCGCACTTGTGTTGGTGCAGGAAACCACTTTTGCACTTGTATTAGTGTGGAAAAAACGCTTTTTGCACTTGTGATAGTGTTGAAAAACCACTTTTCGCACTTGTGTTAGTGTTGAAAAACCACTTTTTGCACTTGTGTTAGTGTTGAAAACCACTTTTCGCACTTGTGTTGGTGCAGGAAACCACTTTTGCACTTGTATTAGTGTGGAAAAAACACTTTTTGCACTTGTGATAGTGTTGAAAAACCACTTTTCGCACTTGTGTTAGTGTTGAAAAACCACTTTCCGCACTTGTGTTAGTGTGGAAAAAACACTTTTTGCACTTGTGTTAGTGTGGAAAAAACACTTTTTGCACTTGTGATAGTGTTGAAAAACCACTTTTCGCAATTGTGTTAGTGTTGAAAAACCACTTTTCGCACTTGTGTTGGTGCAGGAAACCACTTTTGCACTTGTATTAGTGTGGAAAAAACACTTTTTGCACTTGTGATAATGTTGAAAAACCACTTTTCACACTTGTGTTAGTGTTGAAAAACCACTTTTCGCACTTGTGTTGGTGCAGGAAACCACTTTTGCACTTGTATTAGTGTGGAAAAAACACTTTTTGCACTTGTATTAGTGTGGAAAAACCACTTTTTGCACTTGTGATAGTGTTGAAAAACCACTTTTCACACTTGCATTAGTGTTGAAAAACCACTTTTCCCACTTGTGTTGGTGCAGGAAACCACTTTTGTAGTTGTATTAGTGTGGAAAAACCACTTTTTGCACTTGTTTTAGTGTTGAAAAACTACTTTTCGCACTTGTGTTAGTGTTGAAAAACCACTTTTCGCACTTGTGTTAGTGTTGAAAAACCACTTTTCGCACTTGTGTTGGTGCAGGAAACCACTTTTGCACTTGTATTAGTGTGGAAAAAACACTTTTTGCACTTGTGATAGTGTTGAAAAACCACTTTTCGCACTTGTGTTAGTGTTGAAAAACCACTTTTCGCACTTGTGTTAGTGTGGAAAAAACACTTTTTGCACTTGTGATAGTGTTGAAAAACCACTTTTCGCAATTGTGTTAGTGTTGAAAAACCACTTTTCGCACTTGTGTTGGTGCAGGAAACCACTTTTGCACTTGTATTAGTGTGGAAAAAACACTTTTTGCACTTGTGATAGTGTTGAAAAACCACTTTTCGCACTTGTGTTAGTGTTGAAAAACCACTTTTCGCACTTGTGTTGGTGCAGGAAACCACTTTTGCACTTGTATTAGTGTTGAAAAACCACTTTTCGCACTTGTGTTAGTGTTGAAAAACCACTTTTCGAACTTGTGTTAGTGTTGAAAAACCACTTTTCGCACTTGTGTTTGTGCAGGAAACCACTTTTGCACTTGTATTAGTGTGGAAAAAACACTTTTTGCACTTGTGATAGTGTTGAAAAACCACTTTTCGCACTTGTGTTAGTGTTGAAAAACCACTTTTCGCACTTGTGTTAGTGTGGAAAAAACACTTTTTGCACTTGTGATAGTGTTGAAAAACCACTTTTCGCACTTGTGTTAGTGTTGAAAAACCACTTTTCGCACTTGTGTTGGTGCAGGAAACCACTTTTGCACTTGTATTAGTGTGGAAAAACACTTTTTGCACTTGTGATAGTGATGAAAAACCACTTTTCACACTTGTGTTAGTGTTGAAAAACCACTTTTCGCACTTGTGTTGGTGCAGGAAACCACTTTTGCACTTGTATTAGTGTGGAAAAAACACTTTTTGCACTTGTATTAGTGTGGAAAAACCACTTTTTGCACTTGTGATAGTGTTGAAAAACCACTTTTCGCACTTGCATTAGTGTTGAAATACCACTTTTCCCACTTGTGTTGGTGTAGGAAACCACTTTTGCACTTGTATTAGTGTGGAAAAACCACTTTTTGCACTTGTGATAGTGTTGAAAAACCACTTTTCGCACTTGCATTAGTGTTGAAAAACCACTTTTCCCACTTGTGTTGGTGCAGGAAACCACTTTTGCACTTGTATTAGTGTGGAAAACCACTTTTTGCACTTGTTTTAGTGTTGAAAAACTACTTTTTGCACTTGTGTTAGTGTTGAAAAACCACTTTTCGCACTTGTGTTAGTGTTGAAAAACCACTTTTCGCACTTCTGTTAGTGTTGAAAAACCACTTTTCGCACTTGTGTTGGTGCAGGAAACCACTTTTGCACTTGTATTAGTGTGGAAAAAACACTTTTTGCACTTGTGATAGTGTTGAAAAACCACTTTTCGCACTTGTGTTAGTGTTGAAAAACCACTTTTCGCACTTGTGTTGGTGCAGGAAACCACTTTTGCACTTGTTTTAGTGTGGAAAAACCACTTTTCGCACTTATGTTAGTGTTGAAAAACCACTTTTCGCACTTGTGTTAGTGTTGAAAAACCACTTTTCGCACTTGTGTTGGTGCAGGAAACCACTTTTGAACTTGTATTAGTGTAGAAAAAACACTTTTTGCACTTGTGATAGTGTTGAAAAACCACTTTTCGCACTTGTGTTAGTGTTGAAAAACCACTTTTCGCACTTGTGTTGGTGCAGGAAACCACTTTTGCACTTGTATTAGTGTGGAAAAACCACTTTTCGCACTTGTGTTAGTGTTGAAAAACCACTTTTCGCACTTGTGTTAGTGTTGAAAAACCACTTTTCGCACTTGTGTTGGTGCAGGAAACCACTTTTGAACTTGTATTAGTGTAGAAAAAACACTTTTTGCACTTGTATTAGTGTGGAAAAAACACTTTTTGCACTTGTGATAGTGTTGAAAAACCACTTTTCGCACTTGTGTTAGTGTTGAAAAACCACTTTTCGCACTTGTGTTGGTGCAGGAAACCACTTTTGCACTTGTATTAGTGTGGAAAAACCACTTTTTGCACTTGTTTTAGTGTTGAAAAACTACTTTTCGCACTTGTGTTAGTGTTGAAAAACCACTTTTCGCGCTTGTGTTAGTGTTGAAAAACCACTTTTCGCAATTCTGTTAGTGTTGAAAAACCACTTTTCGCACTTGTGTTGGTGCAGGAAACCACTTTTGCACTAGTATTAGTGTGGAAAAAACACTTTTTGCACTTGTGATAGTGTTGAAAAACCACTTTTCGCACTTGTGTTAGTGTTGAAAAACCACTTTTCGCACTTGTGTTGGTGCAGGAAACCACTTTTGCACTTGTATTAGTGTGGAAAAACCACTTTTCGCACTTGTGTTAGTGTTGAAAAACCACTTTTCGAACTTGTGTTAGTGTTGAAAAACCACTTTTCGCACTTGTGTTTGTGCAGGAAACCACTTTTGCACTTGTATTAGTGTGGAAAAAACACTTTTTGCACTTGTGATAGTGTTGAAAAACCACTTTTCGCACTTGTGTTAGTGTTGAAAAACCACTTTTCGCACTTGTGTTAGTGTGGAAAAAACACTTTTTGCACTTGTGATAGTGTTGAAAAACCACTTTTCGCACTTGTGTTAGTGTTGAAAAACCACTTTTCGCACTTGTGTTGGTGCAGGAAACCACTTTTGCACTTGTATTAGTGTGGAAAAACACTTTTTGCACTTGTGATAGTGATGAAAAACCACTTTTCACACTTGTGTTAGTGTTGAAAAACCACTTTTCGCACTTGTGTTGGTGCAGGAAACCCACTTTTGCACTTGTATTAGTGTGGAAAAAACACTTTTTGCACTTGTATTAGTGTGGAAAAACCACTTTTTGCACTTGTGATAGTGTTGAAAAACCACTTTTCGCACTTGCATTAGTGTTGAAAAACCACTTTTCCCACTTGTGTTGGTGTCGGAAACCACTTTTTGCACTTGTATTAGTGTGGAAAAACCACTTTTTGCACTTGTATTAGTGTGGAAAAACCACTTTTTGCACTTGTGATAGTGTTGAAAAACCACTTTTCGCACTTGCATTAGTGTTGAAAAACCACTTTTCCCACTTGTGTTGGTGTAGGAAACCACTTTTGCACTTGTATTAGTGTGGAAAAAACACTTTTTGCACTTGTATTAGTGTGGAAAAACCACTTTTTGCACTTGTGATAGTGTTGAAAAACCACTTTTCGCACTTGCATTAGTGTTGAAAAACCACTTTTCCCACTTGTGTTGGTGCAGGAAACCACTTTTGCACTTGTATTAGTGTGGAAAAACCACTTTTTGCACTTGTTTTAGTGTTGAAAAACTACTTTTCGCACTTGTGTTAGTGTTGAAAAACCACTTTTCGCACTTGTGTTAGTGTTGAAAAACCACTTTTCGCAATTCTGTTAGTGTTGAAAAACCACTTTTCGCACTTGTGTTGGTGCAGGAAACCACTTTTGCACTTGTATTAGTGTGGAAAAACACTTTTTGCACTTGTGATAGTGTTGAAAAACCACTTTTCGCACTTGTGTTAGTGTTGAAAAACCACTTTTCGCACTTGTGTTGGTGCAGGAAACCACTTTTGCACTTGTATTAGTGTGGAAAAACCACTTTTCGCACTTGTGTTAGTGTTGAAAAACCACTTTTCGAACTTGTGTTAGTGCAGGAAACCACTTTTGCACTTGTATTAGTGTGGAAAAACACTTTTTGCACTTGTGATAGTGTTGAAAAACCACTTTTCGCACTTGCATTAGTGTTGAAAAACCACTTTTCCCACTTGTGTTGGTGCAGGAAACCACTTTTGCACTTGTATTAGTGTGGAAAACCACTTTTTGCACTTGTTTTAGTGTTGAAAAACTACTTTTTGCACTTGTGTTAGTGTTGAAAAACCACTTTTCGCACTTGTGTTAGTGTTGAAAAACCACTTTTCGCACTTCTGTTAGTGTTGAAAAACCACTTTTCGCACTTGTGTTGGTGCAGGAAACCACTTTTGCACTTGTATTAGTGTGGAAAAAACACTTTTTGCACTTGTGATAGTGTTGAAAAACCACTTTTCGCACTTGTGTTAGTGTTGAAAAACCACTTTTCGCACTTGTGTTGGTGCAGGAAACCACTTTTGCACTTGTTTTAGTGTGGAAAAACCACTTTTCGCACTTGTGTTAGTGTTGAAAAACCACTTTTCGCACTTGTGTTAGTGTTGAAAAACCACTTTTCGCACTTGTGTTGGTGCAGGAAACCACTTTTGAACTTGTATTAGTGTAGAAAAAACACTTTTTGCACTTGTGATAGTGTTGAAAAACCACTTTTCGCACTTGTGTTAGTGTTGAAAAACCACTTTTCGCACTTGTGTTGGTGCAGGAAACCACTTTTGCACTTGTATTAGTGTGGAAAAACCACTTTTCGCACTTGTGTTAGTGTTGAAAAACCACTTTTCGCACTTGTGTTAGTGTTGAAAAACCACTTTTCGCACTTGTGTTGGTGCAGGAAACCACTTTTGAACTTGTATTAGTGTAGAAAAAACACTTTTTGCACTTGTATTAGTGTGGAAAAAACACTTTTTGCACTTGTGATAGTGTTGAAAAACCACTTTTCGCACTTGTTTTAGTGTTGAAAAACCACTTTTCGCACTTGTGTTGGTGCAGGAAACCACTTTTGCACTTGTATTAGTGTGGAAAAAACACTTTTTGCACTTGTGATAGTGTTGAAAAACCACTTTTCGCACTTGTGTTAGTGTTGAAAAACCACTTTTCACACTTGTGTTGGTGCAGGAAACCACTTTTGCACTTGTGTTAGTGTTGAAAAACCACTTTTCGCACTTGTGTTGGTGCAGGAAACCACTTTTGCACTTGTATTAGTGTGGAAAAAACACTTTTTGCACTTGTTTTAGTGTTGAAAAACCACTTTTTCGCACTTGTGTTGGTGCAGGAAACCACTTTTGCACTTGTATTAGTGTGGAAAAAACACTTTTTGCACTTGTGATAGTGTTGAAAAACCACTTTTCACACTTGTGTTAGTGTTGAAAAACCACTTTTCGCACTTGTGTTGGTGCAGGAAACCACTTTTGCACTTGTATTAGTGTGGAAAAAACACTTTTTGCACTTGTATTAGTGTGGAAAAACCACTTTTTGCACTTGTGATAGTGTTGAAAAACCACTTTTCGCACTTGCATTAGTGTTGAAAAACCACTTTTCCCACTTGTGTTGGTGCAGGAAACCACTTTTGCACTTGTATTAGTGTGGAAAAACCACTTTTTGCACTTGTTTTAGTGTTGAAAAACTACTTTTCGCACTTGTGTTAGTGTTGAAAAACCACTTTTCGCACTTGTGTTAGTGTTGAAAAACCACTTTTCGCACTTGTGTTAGTGTTGAAAAACCACTTTTCGCACTTCTGTTAGTGTTGAAAAACCACTTTTCGCACTTGTGTTGGTGCAGGAAACCACTTTTGCACTTGTATTAGTGTGGAAAAAACACTTTTTGCACTTGTGATAGTGTTGAAAAACCACTTTTCGCACTTGTGTTAGTGTTGAAAAACCACTTTTCGCACTTGTGTTGGTGCAGGAAACCACTTTTGCACTTGTATTAGTGTGGAAAAACCACTTTTCGCACTTGTGTTAGTGTTGAAAAACCACTTTTCGAACTTGTGTTAGTGTTGAAAAACCACTTTTCGCACTTGTGTTGGTGCAGGAAACCACTTTTGCACTTGTATTAGTGTGGAAAAAACACTTTTTGCACTTGTGATAGTGTTGAAAAACCACTTTTTGCACTTGTGTTAGTGTTGAAAAAGCACTTTTCGCACTTGTGAGTAGTGTAATAATGTTGCTTCTGGGACACCTCCGTTTAACATGGGAAATCCCTATCTAATGTCATTTACCCCCTTGTCTTTTTCAAAAATCATAAACACCTCTATTTCTCCCACCCTCATCTTTATGAACCTTTTGTCTGTAGTACCTATCCTTAATGTTGTTCATTAGACCACTCAAACACTACAAATATTTGTTTTCTCTTATAGACCTATCATCCTTCTTCTACATATCATCTGGCAGATTAATCTTTGACCCATTCACTTCCATATTAATTCTTTCCCTCCCTCATTGGCCCTAAACACCTATATTTCTCTCACCCTGTTCTTTACGAACCTTCTAACCTTTTGACATGTTATCCTTATTCATTAGACCACTTAAACACCTGTGATCCTTCTGACCTCATGGACCTTTTAACCTTTTACTCTTAATATCATCTGGTGAATATAACCCACTCAAACAACGACCCTACAAATATTTGTTTATGCGTGGGAAATAATTTAATTCTCCTACAACTCTCTTCACCATCTAATATATTAACAAAAAATATGTTTGAGTTTGGTTCTTTATTAAGATATTTTAACTGAGCTAAGATAAAATGGTAAACCTCCCTCAATGTTCTTGCTTGAGCGCCTCCAGTGCCACATACCATTTTTAAATTAAAGTATATATTTTCCTGACAACCATCAAAGTTTTCCGTCCACTCAAAAATATTTCCATCTTTTTTACCCAATTCACCGGTATTTAAATTAATTCTCTTATTTGTTTTGTGAACTTTTTTACCAGTTGCCTTTTCAATTATACCTATTTGATATTTTTCACATTCATTATGTTTTCCATTTATATACCAAGGTTGATTACACCTCCACTCTTTAGTCTGGTTGATACTTGGTTCTATCATTTATATAATAGTAAAAAAGGCGGCGGTAGCCCGTTAAAATCCCCAACCCCCCCCTTTTTAACTTATCACTTATATATCTTATCACTTATATATATCTTATCACTTATGTATATCTTATCACTTATATATATCTTATCACTTATATATATATCTTATCACTTATATACTTATATAACCATAAGGGAGACTATCAATTCCATTTTCTAAAATAAACCTCTTATCATCAAAAGCCCCCAATGCTTTCTTATTCATCTCTTCTGAAAATAATTGATGTTTATAACTTCTTATTCCATTAATCTTTCTAAACTCTTCTTTCTTTGTTGTTAAACAGTTATAATAATCCTTAAAGTTTATTGTTTCTTTTATGACATTTTTCTTTATGCCTTTTAACTTCTTATCAGTTTTTTCAACGTTATTCACAATATATTTATAAGCATAAGCCTTAGACCTCAATCCCACAAATTCACTCATGACATTTCCTCCTAATTCATCCTTGAACTTTCCAATCACCTTTTTATTTTTGGAGGAGAACAACTCACTCTCTGGGCTGTAATTACTAGTGTCATAGATATTAATGTCCTTTTTCATGTCTGAATAAACATCATCAGTATTAATTTGCAAAATAAAACTATCTGTATCCATATAAAGTAGATTAACATCATTTTGATATTTCTTCCTCAAGTTATTATAAAAGTAATCATACATTAATGACTTTGATAAATCAAGAATTGTTGTTCCAATATAAATAGGTTTGTTCATTTCAATACTCTCTTTAACCAAATGGATCGCACAAAAGTTCTCAGTAAAGACCTCAGCTCTAGTAAAACTCGGTCTATTAATTAATTTTGATGCTTGTTCCCAAGATGTTGATAGTCTGATATTTTGTCTTTTCCTCACATTCTCCATGGTCTTACCAAAGACCGCATTATTCATCAATTTATAAAAGTCTTTCTCAAAATCGGTTTTTGACTCTGTTCTTCTTTGTGTATTGAAATCAATGTACCCCCTTAACCAATGACTTTGATTGAACTTTAGAACCCTATGGATCTTCTCTACTCTTAGACCTTTTGATAAATATTGTCGCAAATTTCTTTGGTGTAGAACATAATTTTTCTTGTTATATAATGTAGTAAGTAATTTTTCTGTTGATTCACCTATATTAAATGATCGTTGATAATCACTTAACCACTCCTTCTTTGGACTTTCTTTCTCACAAGCAAATGGGAGATCTTTGTGTAGGTTATGGAGTTCCTCTGGATATTTTAAATCAATTTCAAAATAATAACCAACCTTTGAATCATCCAATTCTTTTTGTGTAGAGATACATACATCTTGTAAAACCTTTTTGTAGTCTTTTTCCTTTACCCATCTAAGTTTTCCATAAGGAAGAGCCTGAGACATTGCCCAGCCATACAGGTTGTTTGCGTCATAGTACATCAAGTAAGAACTCTCTTTCGTTGATTCATAATTTGGAAGATATTTGTTATTTGCTTTTGCGTATCTCTTTGAACAGACTTGTGAAATTCCTCCTCTCTTTGCCTTTTCAATCATCAAAAGCATATCAACATCGGTTATCAAATCCAAATCTTGTTTTGTCATTTTCAACATCGCACTCCAGGCCAATCCAGGTGCTGTGTAGTAGTGAGCAGGATCCAATCCATATCCAGTGCGACAAACAGATCTAAAGGCTTCAAATACATCGGCCAATAAAAGGACATCAGTTTTGAGATACAAATCATGATACTCGCCAAGATTCTTGATGTTATATTTTTCCCAAACATTTTGTGCGTGTTCATAATCTTTATCAGATATATTACTGTTGTTTAATTTGTTATAGAAATTTTCTTTTGAAGGAAGTTGTGTTTCATTGAATCTCTCAAATGAGTCCATATAGTCATAGGGGTAAATTCCCTTTTGTGTTAGAAAATCTTTATCTAAAAAATACTCTGAAAGACATGGAAACTCTTTTAGATTTTGAACCAAGTTAACCAATGGACTTGCCATGAATTTAAATGTATCAAGAAATCTGATATGAGTAATAGGAGATGTGTGAATTGTTTTTGTGAATGAAATGTATTTCTGATCCGTGTTTGGAATTGCTGAGATACTTCCAGAAGTCTTTGAGAGTTCCTTGATAAATAGATGTGTATCATAATGAGCGTTGTTATGAAGAAAGACAGGAATGAAAGAGGGGAGTTGATAATTAATATTACAAATTTGATGAGCCGGACCTCTATATTTACCAGTGAGATGACAATGGTCTCTAACCTTTAGACCTTTACCAATTTTCTCCTCACAAATATGACAGACATTGTTTTTTATAAATTCCCTTTTTTCTTTACTTGTTAAGGACATTGGTTTATTGGTTTCTCTCATTATCTTGGTTAATCGAACACAGTCTTTTTCTAGTCGTTTCACAAACTCCTCTGGGGTATTTGAGCCTCTATACATCTCTAACTTGTTATATTTATCACCAACGGATGATTTGATATAATAACAAAAACCACAAGGAGTATGTTTTTGATATTTATTTGTGTATGATTCTTTTGGATCTTGAGAAGCAGTATCAATTTTTTCTAAAATACTTTCAAAATCAGCATATATAACAAATGGATGTTTGATCTTTTTATTTTCATCTTTGAATGTGATCTTTGAGCCTTCTTTAGGCATATTGATTACCGTTGATTTATGTTCGCCACAATAATTTGAATGTTTATCTAATCTTTCTTGTGAATTGAAGAAGTTAAGACAACGCAAACAAATATATATTTTATTTGTTCTCTTACAGACTTGTGGTTTTATTAATTTAGCAATATCTTTGATGTATGTATAATGTGAATTTTCGTCTGAATTAAAATATAGAAGATTAATATGAGTTTGTTTACAATTGTCAGAAAGCTTTAAAACCTGAATGTTGTTTGTTTCTGTTAGACCATAAACATTAACTGATAAATTATTCATCTTTTCAAATTTAGGAATATCATTTAAAGTCATCGGAAACTTTAGATCTTTCGTATTTAATGTATTCTCATATTTTTTATAATGAGATACTCTTTCATCATGAAAATGTGGAGGATGTAAGTGTGCTAAAATAGACCAGAGAAAACATTTATTGTCTTTATTTTTGATATTGATAACTGCTTTTCTATTTTTGATAACACTGGGTAAATCAATGTAAGAAGAAGCTTTTAGAGGATCTGATTTAAGAATATGAATGTCTATGTAAATAATTTTTCCTATATTGAATCCACTTCCTACGATTGAATTATCCACATCTTGCTCTTGTTTAATAAGTTCATCATAGACTCCTGATGTTTTAAAATCTTGATATGAAGATATAAAGTGTGGCTCAGTTCTCATGTATGGTGCATCTATAACTCCTTCATCCTTTGTCATTTCTAATTTTACTCCCATATAAAATTTAAGTGGTTTCATTTCCTTTAGTGTTTTTTCAATCAACGTTTGAACAGCAGGTTTAACTATTTCTACAGCATCAACTATAGACTCTGGTTCAGGAGGTTTGAAGTTAAAGACTCTTATTTTAATATGTCCTTTGAATGCTCCATCAGAGTTTTTAGTTGTGATAAAATTTGATAAATGTAGATTTGTTTTAAGATGTATTTTGAAGCCTTTCTTGAGGATATTTTTATTACATGTAGAACAGTGTTTTGTTTCAGGTGGAAGAGGGGAAAGTTTGTTTAAAATGTTGTATGTATGTTTTGCGGTGAGAATATGTTGTTTATAATATTTTACTTCCTTCTCGCAAGTATCACAATAAACCATATTTATAGCGTGAGAAAACGTGGTGTTTTATATATATCACTGTGCTTAAAATAAAACACTTTTGAGCTTTACAGCTCCGTTTTATATATATCGCTGTGCTTAAACTAAAACACTTTTTCACTCAGAATCATCTAAGTCATAACTATCACATGAATACTCAGAATCATACTCAGAGTCATCAATAAAGCTACTCTCATAACTATCATTTGAGCACAAACTATTAGTATCATAACTATCATCTGTGTTCAATGAAATACTATCATCACCATCATCCAAGTTCAATGAAATACTATCATCACTATCGTCCGAGTTCAATGAAATAGTAAAATCTTCACTGCTGTATTGACTCATATTTAATTAGCAAGAAAAATATTCCCATCAATATCTATATACTTTCTTTCATTAACAGATTCAATCTCTACAATTTTTATATCAAAAGTTATCTTTAAATAATCTCTAACTATCATAGAACGAAATGACATTTCACCAGAAATATTAACATCATTCATTTTACTTAGATCTACACCCTTTGGATTATTAAAGAAAATACAAATGTCTCCTCTAGAATTATTAATGGTCTTATCATTCTTTTTCAAAGTATCGTGGTCAATCACTTTTTCAAGCTTTGAATAAATTGCCAGGAGTAGAGGAGAAACTTTTGTTAGATTTACTTTAATGGATGTCTTTCCAGGTATAGTTAGAGCTCTTCCTTTAAATGAAATAGAGGGGCTCATGTTATTTTCCATAACTGGTTTTACCCAAAAATTTCCATATTTATCTTTGTTCAATTTAACATCTTTGACATATTTTTCTATATCTTCCACCGAAGTAGAGATTGATTGAAATTTGTCTTTTGTGCTTTGAAACATTGTATTTATTAATGAATAAACTTGCGTTTAGTTTAAGTAAAAATTTACCACATAAATATGATAAGTTCTGAAGGATATTTAGAATTTCCAGACTCTCCATATGATAAATTAGAGAATTGTCCGGCTTGTGATAGAGTGGGGCTTAATGATGAGGATTCATATAAACAATGTTTATTCTGTGATTATATTCTAATTAATGATAATAAGAAATATAAAAAAACATATAACTCTTTTAAATTAGAACCAAAAATGAATTACTTTACAAGATTAATAAGAGAGATGAATGTTAAGCATTATGGTGATAATACACCATTTCTTACAAGGAAAGAGACTCTTTGTATTGAGGAAATGTATAAGGGTTTAATGATATTTATTATTCAAAATAATTTTAATGGAAATGTTAATACAAGATACTACATAAATAAAATAATGAATTATTTTGAAATTAAACCAGAACTCAGGATAAAATATAGAGTTTCTAAAATAGCTCAAAAAAAGTTGGATGACTTGTTTTCCAAATATATAAATGAATGATTTTTTACCCGTTTGGGAAAATAAGATAAAATTTAATAACCATAAAAACATTCCAAATTCATTGAGATGTCTAATAGTTGGTTCAAGCGGATGTGGGAAAACCTGTTTACTTTTAAAGATGCTCCTTGGTCCTAATTTTTTAGATTATGATAATTTAATAATTTTTACAAAGTCAAGTTTTCAACCCGAGTATCAACTACTCTCACAGGGTTTTAATGCAGGTCTTAAAAAGGAAGACATTATCGGTTTATTTAAACTTCAAAACAAACTGAATGATTATAATATTGAAGATATAATACAATTATTTTGTGATACACAGAAATCAAAATCGAAACCCATAACTTGTATTCTCAGTGATAATACGGATGATATACCTTCACCTCAAGATTTAGATAAATCAAAAAAGAACCTCGTCATCTTTGATGATTGTGTTAATGAGAGAAACCAAACAGTAATGGATAGCTACTATACAAGAGGGAGACATTCTTCTTGTAATTGTATATATCTTAGTCAATCATATTTTCAACTCCCTCGACGCTCAATAAGAAACAATGCCAATACTTTTATTTTATTTAAGTTAAATTCAATAGATGTAAATAATTTTTGGAGAGATAATTGCTCTACGTTATGTAGTAAAAAAGAATTTGAAAATTATATGAAACACACGATTGGAAAATATAAATATATTGTTGTGAAACAAGATGAGATACTAAATGATATTTTTCAATAAATAAATACAGAAAATGAATACTGAAGAAAGAGAAAGAAAGTTTAAGGAACATCAACAATTAGTTTCAAAAGTTGTTAAACAACAGGAAGAGATAAAGAAGAAACGGAGACAGAAACTAACTGGTGAAGAAGCCTTTGAAAGAAAACAAGAGAAATTCTTTAAACCACTTTTGAAAACTCAACACTCACCTACAGTACCCACGGTAGAATTTACTCCGAAAAAACTTCAAATGCTCAAAGATTTTAGTCAGATAACAAAACAAGAACTTGGTGAATTAGAATATGATGACGAGGGATTATTTCGGAAACTTGAGGAGGTAAATCAACCCCCTAATTATGTTGTGGAAGCTCTTCAAAACAATGAATATTCGGTGGGTTCAAAAACCAGAGCAGGTCTCATTCCAACAGAAGAACCAGCAGTGTTTCATCTTGTGGAAGAAAAGGTATTGATATTTAATGATGAATTGATGTTCTTGAGTTCTACTCAACCAAATGTTAAATTAACTCCAAGATTAATGTTTCTTCTAACAAACCCCGGATTCAGCGGTTCAAAATATTTTGAGGAACCACTTGATATGGAAAGAGAGGAAGATAGGGTATATATTGAGTTGCTAAATGCACTTGATTATGGAGTTTCTGTTGCTGGTAAAAGTAAGAAGAATGAGAAGGAGAAACATATTATTGATGCTTTAAGTAAGCTTGGTTCGGGTGTTAGTTTTCTTCCAAATGACCCATCACAATTAGTTAATAGGCTATTATTGTTGTTAGGTAGTAAGAAGGCTGGAAACAACAATTGTTTTAATGAATCCTCAGCCATTTTAGATCAGTTGATGAACATGAAAATAATTAATAAATGTCAATACAAAGATATTTTATTAGATATTAAATAAGATGAGAAGCACAATTCTTAGTTTTAATTTCACAACGAGCGATTACACAGCTTCATTCCCTTACCCACTACAACTTGACCCCCTTACCTCATATGAGGCATCTTTGTTGTCAATGGAAACTTACAATACCCTTTTTAATATCACAGAGAAAAACAACAAGTTTAGTTATAATCCAGGAAGTGGATATAAAACTATAACCGTTTCACCTGGAGCTTACGAGATTTCTCAAATATCTTCAGAAGTCTCTCGCCTTATGAAAGAAAAAGGTGATGAACCAAAAAATATTGTAATAGATATTCAAAAACACACTTCAAAATCAACTATTAAACTTAAAAATAATTATAAAGTTGATTTCACGATTGAAAATTCGTTTAGAGAGCTATTGGGTTTCTCTTCAAAAAAGATTGAAAATAACGGGACGTTTTACAGTGATAATGTTATCCAAATATCCTCCGGTATAAATTCAGTATTAATTCATTGTGATTTGATTGATGGTGCTTATAACGATGGAATAAGAACAAATACAATATTTTCATTCAGTGCATACTCAACCCCGATTGGTTATAAATTTAATATGGAACCAAAAAATCTTGTCTATTTACCTGTGTCAGGAAAAACCATATACAGAGTAAATTTTAGGATAACCGACCAAGATAATCGTATGATATCCTTTAATGATGAAATTATATCCATCAGAATTCACCTACGTGAAGTTTTTCAATAAATAAATAATGGTTATTGTGAGAAAACACGAGTTGGGAAAATATAAAATAATTACAGGGGAGGGCATGTTCCTTTCACCAGACTATACAAGGTATGTGGGTAGAGGATACTATAAACCTAAGAGACAACGAGGTGTAGGTCATCAATTTCGAAATAAAGGAGATGGGATAATTGATACTCTAATGGGTATTGGTTCAACCATCCTTAAACATAAAGACCTAATTGGTTCAACTGCTTCTGCCGTGGGCTCCGTTGCGGGTGCTATAAAGAGTATAAAAGATGCTCAAAAGGAGTCTCATAAATTACAAGCAATCAAAGAAATAAAAAAAGGTAAAACTCAACTATCTTCACAAGAACGACAAAAAATCATTAAAATACTTGGGTCAGGGTTTCAACAATTTTAATGCTATATAAATACAAGTATGGAAGCGATTGATAGTATCTATGATTTGGATGATACGATTATCATTTCAAACTCCACTAAAAAGGAAGACTATTTTAAGGTAAATGCTATAACAGGAACAGACTGGAATTCAAACGGAACAAAAAGTTTTGAAATAAATAATCAACAAACTTACTTGAATATAGCTGATAGTTTCTTGCTGTGTAAATTTAAATTCACTAAGGCTGCGAATAATACTAATGCTACACTCGTAAATGATTTCTTCTGGAAAATGTTTGACAGTGTCCGCCTGTATATTGGAACACAAGAGGTTGAAGCGGTTGATTATGTCTCTGCTACATCTGAAATGATGAAATTTACACTATATTCGTTTAGTGATAGAATGGGTAAGGGAGCTGTTGAGGGTTTTATTCCTGATATGTCAACGGGTACAAACGCAGACCCTGGTTATAGTCAAAGGAAGTCAATGTATAATGATGACGCAAAAGCTGAGAATAGTTTTACCGTAGCAGTACCTCTGAAAGGTATATTTGGATTTTGTGATTATGATAAAGTTTTGTATGGGCTTAAAATTAGATTTCAACTACAAAGGAATGATAATGTAAATAGATTGCTTTTTGGGGATGAAAATGCTTTTGGAGAAAATAATAAATTTGTTATTAATGATTTGTGTTGGTATATCAGTGAATATACTCCTAATCTTAAAACGGAAGAGATGTTAAATAGAAGACTTAACTCAAAGAAACCGCTAAATGTATCATACCTTAAAAGAAGATGTCAACACGTTAAACTGGAACACACTACCTACACTTGGAATTTAGGTGTTCTTCAAGGAAAGCCACGATACCTCTGGCTCATTTTTAAAAAACCAGATGGAGAGGACGGTACTAATAAGAATAATGCCCTGAGTGATAATGCAAAGGTGAAACAACTTCGGGTTTCTCTTGATGGCACATTTTATCCGCGAGATAGATTGGAAATTGATTGGGAAAAAAATGATTATGCGGAAGCCTACAAGTCCTACCAAAAGGTGTGTGAAAGTAATGGTAATAATGATCCTATTTTGGATATGGTTGCGTTTCAAAAACTTTATACAATCTACGCAATTGACCTGAGTTCTCAAAAGGAAACTATAAAGTCTAATCGAGTGGATACTTCTCTATACATTGAAAGAGGGGAGAGTGAAGAGGTTAATGCATATTGTTTGCTTTTGGAGGAAACAGAATTACAGATTAATACAGATAATGGTGTTATGATTAATATCACATAGGTTTTTTCTCATAAATAAATGGTTGGGGTATATGTTAATCAAATCAATCTTAATAAATTAACATCTTGTATTCAAAATCAAAAGCCTTGTATTATTAATGTTAATACAATTCAAAGAAAAGGAGCTGTAAGAATTGATGTTTTACTCACACACACACAAGTAAAAACACTAAATGATGTTGGATCACTTAAAATTAAAATGACGAAACCTATGTTAAAGAAATATTCAATAGACGAGTCAAGAGGAGGATTTCTCCCGTTTCTAATTCCTTTATTTGCTGGTTTAAGTGCGGCGGGAGCATTGACTGGTGGTATTTCAGCAGCGGTAAAAACTGCTAACGAAAGGAAGGCACAACTAAAAGCTCAAAAAGAATTGGAAAGACATAACAAGGAGTTGGAGAAACAAATTAGTGGAAGTGGTGTAATTGTAGATTTTGCTCAAAAACTTGAAAGTCTACCTGATAAAGCTAGATTGTTGGTTGGAGATATGCTTTCCTCTATCGCTCAAGCGGGTGTTAAACTAACTAAACGGGGTAATGGATTGTATCTTTCTCATAAATAAATGGATAAATGGTTTAAACAATTTGGAAAGAATACAACGTCAAATATAGAACTAGCTAAGTATTGTAAAACACTAAAAATTGATAATGTGGTTATTTGTATGAGAGATGAATTAACACATATAAATAAGAATACAAAGAATATTATTATGAATTTAGACACACAGAATGGTTCTCATTGGGTTTGTATTCATAATAGTCAGGATAAATATTATTTTGATAGTTATGGTATGCCACCACCTGTTGAAGTAATACAATTCTTACAGAATGGTGTTTATCAAACATTCCAAGTTCAAGAAATTAATTCTAAATGTTGTGGCCAATTATGTTTATATGTATTATTTCAACTCAACAATAATGAAAATTTTTATGATATCATTTTTTATCTAATATAAATGACCTATGTTGGAAAAGATGGTTCTATCTTTGGAAAATCCTCTCAGGATATTGATTTATCAAATTATTATACAAAGGCACAGGCTGAACGACAAAAATATAGTGTAAGTAAAAATATTAATATGAAGAATACTTATAAATTAATCAATTATCCAAACCCTACAGATGCGAATGACTTGATTAGATTCAGTGATTTATCACAATATATATCTTTAAAGAAAACAGCACGTTTTGTGAAACAAGTAAAATTTACAACCACAACACCTGGTTATACTGACCATACACCTTTCCTCATTGAATTTAACTACCTGCTTACAATAAAATTTTATAAAGAAGGACATTTAGTTAATATGCGAATTAATAAATGGGGGTATGATATGCCTGATTTAGGGTATAATTGGTCTTTTTCAATAAACATAGAAGACCTACATGATTTAAATCAGTCTCGTAAAGAAGAATATTATCCACTTGGTGAAGATAAGGATTTATGTGGAAGTACAATTAGTAAACAACAAATACGTGATTTTAAGAAAATAAAAATATATGATAGTATAGCGATGGTTCGCATGACAAAGAAGGAAGGTAATGAGATAAGGATAGAAAGCCGAGGAATACAAACCGATTTGGTAGTGGGAAGATGGGGTGGTATTACCTGTCATAATATTAATCTCACATATATTTCTGATACATAAATGGCAGGAAGAAGACTACAAGAGAATTATAATTTTTGTATTCAAGGATACCTACAAGAAAAGGGTGCTCGGTATTACATACCTTATGATTTGGAGCATATACATGGGAATTTTGTCATAAAAAACTGGCCTTATACTGATATTGTTAAACCCACAAATAGAGACTTGTTTAAAATATTAAATAAAAATGAACTTCTCAAAGTTATGAAATATAAAACTCTTTTAGAAATCGTCAACAAATCTTATTGGTATCCTATTATGAGAAAAATAATTATAGATACAAGAATATCTCAAAATCCAGATGAGTATATGTATAATATTCTTTGGGGTTCAAACTCAAGGGTAGCAAGGGATGAGGAAGGAGTTGAAGAAGAGAAGGAGGAAAGAGAGAAAAAGGAGAAGGAGGAAAGGGAGAGGGAGGAGAAGGAGGAGAGGGAGAAAAAGGAGGAGAAGGAGGAGAGGGAGAAAAAGGAGAAGGAGGAAAGGGAGAAAAGGGAGAAGGAGGAAAGGGAGAAAAGGGAGAAAAAGGAGAAGGAGGAGAGGGAGAAAATGGAGGAGGAGGAGAGGGAGCAAAGAGAGAGGGAGGAAAAATATAAAAAGATGGAAATCACTGAGATTCATAAAAGATTGAGTGTATTAAAGCAAATAAATCAATCTCAACGCACCGAAGAGGAAATTAAAGAATTAACAACTCTTATGAAGATAATGGTTTCAAAAATAAGAACGTCAATGTCTTCAATTTCAGAGATTTAAACGAGAAAGTGGTGAAGAAGAAGAAGAAGAAGAAGGAAAAGATTATGTGATTGATGATGTTGGTGTCATTGACTTTAGTTAGTTTTTATTTGTAAATAAATGGAGGAGAGAGTGAAGGCATTCCTTAGGATTCTTTATGTTTTAAAAATAAAGATTGAAATGTATATGTTGAAAACCAAAAAGGTTTTGATACTCTGTCGGAATTTTTCTGATAAATAAATATGAGTTATTGTCTCAAATGTAAAAAGAAAACTAAATCTAAAAATATCTCTTATGTTAAAGCTAAAAATAATAGAGTTTATCAAAAAGGAATATGTCAAGTATGTGGCTCTAAAAAGTGCCAATTCATCTCTCCTAAAAGAGGAGGAGACATACAAAAGTTTCTGTCAGGAAGTAAATTTACAACAACTGGAATTCCAGGGGAATTACACCTTCCAGGGTATTCTTTCTGTGGTCCAGGAACAAACTTGGATAAAAGATTAGATGAGGCTGACAATCCTAAACCTTGGTCTAAACCTACAAATAGGGTTGACGAAGTGTGTATGAAGCATGATATTGCTTATGGGAAAACCACTACGTTGACTGAAAAACATAAAGCCGACAGCGAAATGTTGTATAATTTGTCTTTGATACAAAATCCAACGTTGAGAGAGAAAGTTGATAGGTTTATTGTGAGAAATTTGATAAATGCTAAATTGAAACTTGGTCTTGGTTATTCCTCAAAAAACTATTAGGCTCTAATGATGCCATCAAGACTGAGGAGCTTTTGGCTGAAGAATTACACAAACCTATAATCACAAAGTTTAAAAGAAGGAAGGTTTATTCTAAATACACTGACCACATATGGTCCGCTGATTTAATTGAATTGAATAATGACAGGGGATACAGGTATGCTTTAACCGTTATTGATTTGAGGAGTAGATTTGCCTGGGTTGTCCCTTTAAAAAATAAAAGGGGTGATACTTTAATGTTAGCCTTTAAGCTAATATTTGATCGGGATAAAAGGAAACCAAAGAAGTTATGGACTGATGAGGGAACAGAGTTCTATAACAAAATATTCATGAAATTTCTTAAGGGGAAGGGTATTAAATTATACAGCACCTTTAATGAAGGAAAGGCAGTTGTTATTGAGCGTTTTAATCGTACTTTAAAAGAGAAATTATATAAAAAATTCACACAACTCGGTTCTCAAAAATGGGTGTATTTAATTCAGGATATTGTAGATAATTACAATAATACAGTTCATTCATCAACACAATCAAAACCATCAGAAACATTTACAAAATTAGAATATGAAAAGGAGATTAATTTGAGAAAGCCCAAGTTTAAAGTTGGTGATATTGTAAGAATATACAAATGGAAAAGTCATTTTGAGAAAGGTTATACACAAAAATGGACTCGTGAATTATTTAAAATCATTGATGTAATGGATACAGTCCCTTGGACCTACAAATTATATGATTTAAATGGAGAAGAAATCTTGGGTTCATTTTACTCACAAGAATTACAAAAAACACAAGTAAGCAGATAATACCCTTGAAAATAATAAATAAATAAATAAAATGTAATGGGGATACGTTTTTAAATCTGTGAACCCCAAACACAGAATCCCACAACTTTTTAGTTGGGGCTTAACTTTTGTGTGTGTATAATGGGGATACGTTTTTAAATCTGTGAACCCCAAACACAGAATCCCACAACTTTTTAGTTGGGGCTTAACTTTTGTGTGTGTATAATGGGGATACGTTTTTAAATCTGTGAACCCCAAACACAGAATCCCACAACTTTTTAGTTGGGGCTTAACTTTTGTGTGTGTATAATGGGGATACGTTTTTAAATCTGTGAACCCCAAACACAGAATCCCACAACTTTTTAGTTGGGGCTTAACTTTTGTGTGTGTGTGTATGTGCGAGTGAGTCATAATAATATACAAACCCTAACCCAACCCCATCCCTAACCCAAACCCATCCCTAACCCAACCCATCCCTAACCCAACCCCATCCCTAACCCAACCCCATCCCCAACCCAACCCCATCCCTAACCCAACCCCATCCCTAACCCAACCCCATCCCTAACCCAACCCCATCCCCAACCCAACCCCATCCCTAACCCAACCCCATCCCTAACCCTCACATTCAAAATCCCAACCCTAACCCAATCCCATCCCTAACCCAACCCCAACCCTAACCCTCACATTCAAAATCCCAACCCTAACCCAACCCATCCCTAACCCAACCCCATCCCTAACCCAACCCCATCCCTAACCCAACCCCAACCCTAACCCTCACATTCAAAATCCCAACCCTAACCCAACCCCATCCCTAACCCTCACATTCAAAATCCCACCCAAACCCTAACATAATCTTTCTTTTCTTCTTTTTTAAATACGTATTTCTTTTTTTTTTCCTCTTCCTCCAATTCTGTCTTTCAAGGCTTTTAAGTTTGAAGAAGTAGAAATGGGAAGAAAGAATTTTCCAGCATTTTCTTCCTCGAACTTTCTTGATATTGCTTAAATCAAGCGTCATTAAATAAAGAACATTGTTCATTGCTTTAGAATCCAAAGAGTCTCCAAGAGGAACCCCACAGGTAGAGTCTCCAAAATAAAACCAACTTTCCAAGTTCCCAAGGTATAACCACATTCCTGTTGAGCCTCCAAGATAGGTATCACATTCCGAGTCATCAAAACAAAACCCCCATTCCGAGTCTCCAAAACGAAACCAGTTTTCAAAGTCTCCAAGGTAAAACTCTTTTCCTAATTTTATGAAATTTAGTGAGTCTCCAAGGTAGGCTCCACAGTTAGAACCATCTAGGCAAACCTCATAATTTGTTTTTCCCAAATTTAGTGAGTCTCCAAGGTAGGCTCCACAGTTAGAACCATCTAGGCAGACCTCATAATTTGTTTTTCCCAAATTTAGTGAGTCTCCAAGGTAGGCTCCACAGTTAGAACCATCTAGGCAGACCTCATAATTTGTTTTTCCCAAATTTAGTGAGTCTCCAAGGTAGGCTCCACAGTTAGAACCATCTAGGCAAACCTCATAATTTGTTTTTCCCAAATTTAGTGAGTCTCCAAGGTAGGCTCCACAGTTAGAACCATCTAGGCAAACCTCATAATTTGTTTTTCCCAAATTTAGTGAGTCTCCAAGGTAGGCTCCACAGTTAGAACCATCTAGGCAGACCTCATAATTAGTTTTTCCCAAATTTAGTGAGTCTCCAAGGTAGGCTCCACAGTTAGAACCATCTAGGCAAACCTCATAATTTGTTTTTCCCAAATTTAGTGAGTCTCCAAGGTATAACTCTTTGGCTGGGTCATCAAGGTAGAACTCGTTCAGTGGGTTTTGTTTTGATAACTCACAATAAGTATCATCATGGTAGAACTCTTTTTCAGGATTTTGTGGATCTCCAAGGTATAACTCTTTGGCTGGGTCATCAAGGTAGAACTCGTTCTGTGGGTCTTGGTTGTTCAAAAGATCTTCAAACAAAAAAATAACTTTATCCCAAGTTGTGTTAAAAGTAGAATTTTCATTTCGTAGCTCAGATACAATTTCCTCCATCGACAAGAGGTTCGAGTCCAGTTCATCAATCTGAAGGTTGAGCGCTACACAGGTAGTAGGACTCCAAGGAATAGCAAAGTTATCCCATTCCATTTCGGCATAGGAGTCCATTCTCAAGTGAAGCAGAAAGCGTGTTTGAAAAAGCCTGTGTGGTCGGTGCCTTTTATAAGAAGGGCTGGGTGTGTGTCATTTCCTGTGGAAATTCCCTGGGCGTGTCTTAACTGGAAATGATGTGATGGAAATTCCCTGAAAATGATGTTATGTATTACCTGGAAATGATACAATGCTGAAGAGTTTATAAAGTGGGTGGGACTTAGCAAAAGTGGGCGGAGCTTAGCAAAAGTGGGCGGGGTATAGCAAAAAGTGGGCGTGGCTTAACAAAAAGTGGGCGGGGCTTAGTAAAAGGTGGGCGTGGCTTACCAAAAAGTGGGCGGGGTTTTTCCAAAAAGTGGACGGAGCTTAACAAAAGGTGGGCAGAGCCTACCAAAAAGTGTGTGGCACTGGAGGCGCTCAAATAAGAACATTGAGGGAGGTTTACCATTTTATCTTAGCTCAGTTAAAATATCTTAATAAAGAACCAAACTCAAACATATTTTTTGTTAATATATTAGATGGTGAAGAGAGTTGTAGGAGAATTAAATTATTTCCCACGCATAAACAAATATTTGTAGGGTCGTTGTTTGAGTGGGTTATATTCACCAGATGATATTAAGAGTAAAAGGTTAAAAGGTCCATGAGGTCAGAAGGATCACAGGTGTTTAAGTGGTCTAATGAATAAGGATAACATGTCAAAAGGTTAGAAGGTTCGTAAAGAACAGGGTGAGAGAAATATAGGTGTTTAGGGCCAATGAGGGAGGGAAAGAATTAATATGGAAGTGAATGGGTCAAAGATTAATCTGCCAGATGATATGTAGAAGAAGGATGATAGGTCTATAAGAGAAAACAAATATTTGTAGTGTTTGAGTGGTCTAATGAACAACATTAAGGATAGGTACTACAGACAAAAGGTTCATAAAGATGAGGGTGGGAGAAATAGAGGTGTTTATGATTTTTGAAAAAGACAAGGGGGTAAATGACATTAGATAGGGATTTCCCATGTTAAACGGAGGTGTCCCAGAAGCAACATTATTACACTACTCTTGTGTTAGTGTTGAAAAACCACTTTTCACACTTGTGTTGGTGCAGGAAACCACTTTTGCACTTGTATTAGTTTGGAAAAAACACTTTTTGCACTTGTGATAGTGTTGAAAAACCACTTTTCGCACTTGTGTTAGTGTTGAAAAACCACTTTTCGCACTTGTGTTGGTGCAGGAAACCACTTTTGCACTTGTATTAGTGTGGAAAAAACACTTTTTGCACTTGTGATAGTGTTGAAAAACCACTTTTCGCACTTGTGTTAGTGTTGAAAAACCACTTTTCGCACTTGTGTTGGTGCAGGAAACCACTTTTGCACTTGTATTAGTTTGGAAAAAACACTTTTTGCACTTGTGATAGTGTTGAAAAACCACTTTTCGCACTTGTGTTAGTGTTGAAAAACCACTTTTCGCACTTGTGTTGGTGCAGGAAACCACTTTTGCACTTGTATTAGTGTGGAAAAAACACTTTTTGCACTTGTGATAGTGTTGAAAAACCACTTTTCGCACTTGTGTTAGTGTTGAAAAACCACTTTTCGCACTTGTGTTGGTGCAGGAAACCACTTTTGCACTTGTATTAGTGTGGAAAAACCACTTTTCGCACTTGTGTTAGTGTTGAAAAACCACTTTTCGCACTTGTGTTAGTGTTGAAAAACCACTTTTCGCACTTGTGTTGGTGCAGGAAACCACTTTTGAACTTGTATTAGTGTAGAAAAAACACTTTTTGCACTTGTGATAGTGTTGAAAAACCACTTTTCGCACTTGTGTTAGTGTTGAAAAACCACTTTTCGCACTTGTGTTGGTGCAGTAAACCACTTTTGCACTTGTATTAGTGTGGAAAAACCACTTTTTGCACTTGTGTTAGTGTTGAAAAACCACTTTTCGCACTTGTGTTAGTGTTGAAAAACCACTTTTCGCACTTGTGTTGGTGCAGGAAACCACTTTTGCACTTGTATTAGTGTGGAAAAAACACTTTTTGCACTTGTGATAGTGTTGGAAAACCACTTTTCGCACTTGTGTTAGTGTTGAAAAACCACTTTTCGCACTTGTGTTAGTGTTGAAAAACCACTTTTCGCACTTGTGTTGGTGCAGTAAACCACTTTTGCACTTGTATTAGTGTGGAAAAAACACTTTTCGCGCTTGTGTTATTGTTGAAAAACCACTTTTCGCACTTGTGTTAGTGTTGAAAAACCACTTTTCGCCCTTGTGTTAGTGTTGAAAAACCACTTTTCGCACTTGTGTTGTTGCAGGAAACCACTTTTGCACTTGTATTAGTGTGGAAAAAACACTTTTTGCACTTGTGATAGTGTTGAAAAACCACTTTTCGCACTTGTGTTAGTGTTGAAAAACCACTTTTCGCACTTGTGTTGGTGCAGGAAACCACTTTTGCACTTGTATTAGTGTGGAAAAAACACTTTTTGCACTTGTGATAGTGTTGAAAAACCACTTTTCGCACTTGTGTTAGTGTTGAAAAACCACTTTTCGCACTTGTGTTGGTGCAGGAAACCACTTTTGCACTTGTATTAGCGTGGAAAAACCACTTTTCGCACTTGTGTTAGTGTTGAAAAACCACTTTTCGCACTTGTGTTAGTGTTGAAAAACCACTTTTCGCACTTGTGTTGGTGCAGGAAACCACTTTTGCACTTGTATTAGTGTGGAAAAAACACTTTTTGCACTTGTGATAGTGTTGAAAAACCACTTTTCGCACTTGTGTTAGTGTTGAAAAACCACTTTTCGCACTTGTGTTAGTGTTGAAAAACCACTTTTCGTACTTGTGTTGGTGCAGGAAACCACTTTTGCACTTGTATTAGTGTGGAAAAAACACTTTTTGCACTTGTGATAGTGTTGAAAAACCACTTTTCGCACTTGTGTTAGTGTTGAAAAACCACTTTTAGCAATTGTGTTAGTGTTGAAAAACCACTTTTCGCACTTGTGTTGGTGCAGGAAACCACTTTTGCACTTGTATTAGTGTGGAAAAAACACTTTTTGCACTTGTTATAGTGTTGAAAAACCACTTTTCGCACTTGTGTTAGTGTTGAAAAACCACTTTTCGCACTTGTGTTAGTGTTGAAAAACCACTTTTCGCACTTGTGTTGGTGCAGGAAACCACTTTTGCACTTGTATTAGTGTGGAAAAACCACTTTTCGCACTTGTGTTAGTGTTGAAAAACCACTTTTCGCACTTGTGTTAGTGTTGAAAAACCACTTTTCGCACTTGTGTTGGTGCAGGAAACCACTTTTGCACTGGTATTAGTGTGGAAAAAACACTTTTTGCACTTGTGATAGTGTTGAAAAACCACTTTTTGCACTTGTGTTAGTGTTGAAAAACCACTTTTCGCACTTGTGTTGGTGCAGTAAACCACTTTTGCACTTGTATTAGTGTGGAAAAACCACTTTTCGCACTTGTGTTAGTGTTGAAAAACCACTTTTCGCACTTGTGTTAGTGTTGAAAAACCACTTTTCGCGCTTGTGTTGGTGCAGGAAACCACTTTTGCACTTGTATTAGTGTGGAAAAAACACTTTTTGCACTTGTGATAGTGTTGAAAAACCACTTTTCGCACTTGTGTTAGTGTTGAAAAACTACTTTTCGCACTTGTATTAGTGTTGAAAAAGCACATTTCGCACTTGTGTTGGTGCAGGAAACCACTTTTGCACTTGTATTAGTTTGGAAAAAACACTTTTTGCACTTGTGATAGTGTTGAAAAACCACTTTTCGCACTTGTGTTAGTGTTGAAAAACCACTTTTCGCACTTGTGTTGGTGCAGGAAACCACTTTTGCACTTGTATTAGTGTGGAAAAAACACTTTTTGCACTTGTGATAGTGTTGAAAAACCACTTTTCGCACTTGTGTTGGTGCAGTAAACCACTTTTGCACTTGTATTAGTGTGGAAAAACCACTTTTTCTGCACTTGTGTTAGTGTTGAAAAACCACTTTTCGCACTTGTGTTAGTGTTGAAAAACCACTTTTCGCACTTGTGTTGGTGCAGGAAACCACTTTTGCACTTGTATTAGTGTGGAAAAAACACTTTTTGCACTTGTGATAGTGTTGAAAAACCACTTTTCGCACTTGTGTTAGTGTTGAAAAACCACTTTTCGCACTTGTGTTAGTGTTGAAAAACCACTTTTCGCACTTGTGTTGGTGCAGTAAACCACTTTTGCACTTGTATTAGTGTGGAAAAAACACTTTTTGCACTTGTGATAGTGTTGAAAAACCACTTTTCGCACTTGTGTTAGTGTTGAAAAACCACTTTTCGAACTTGTGTTAGTGTTGAAAAACCACTTTTCGCACTTGTGTTGGTGCAGGAAACCACTTTTGCACTTGTATTAGTGTGGAAAAAACACTTTTTGCACTTGTGATAGTGTTGAAAAACCACTTTTTGCACTTGTGTTAGTGTTGAAAAAGCACTTTTCGCACTTGTGTTAGTGTTGAAAAACCACTTTTCACACTTGTGTTGGTGCAGGAAACCACTTTTGCACTTGTATTAGTTTGGAAAAAACACTTTTTGCACTTGTGATAGTGTTGAAAAACCACTTTTCGCACTTGTGTTAGTGTTGAAAAACCACTTTTCGCACTTGTGTTGGTGCAGGAAACCACTTTTGCACTTGTATTAGTGTGGAAAAAACACTTTTTGCACTTGTGATAGTGTTGAAAAACCACTTTTCGCACTTGTGTTAGTGTTGAAAAACCACTTTTCGCACTTGTGTTGGTGCAGGAAACCACTTTTGCACTTGTATTAGTGTGGAAAAACCACTTTTCGCACTTGTGTTAGTGTTGAAAAACCACTTTTCGCACTTGTGTTAGTGTTGAAAAACCACTTTTCGCACTTGTGTTGGTGCAGGAAACCACTTTTGAACTTGTATTAGTGTAGAAAAAACACTTTTTGCACTTGTGATAGTGTTGAAAAACCACTTTTCGCACTTGTCTTAGTGTTGAAAAACCACTTTTCGCACTTGTGTTGGTGCAGTAAACCACTTTTGCACTTGTATTAGTGTGGAAAAACCACTTTTTGCACTTGTGTTAGTGTTGAAAAACCACTTTTCGCACTTGTGTTAGTGTTGAAAAACCACTTTTCGCACTTGTGTTGGTGCAGAAAACCACTTTTGCACTTGTATTAGTGTGGAAAAAACACTTTTCGCACTTGTGTTATTGTTGAAAAACCACTTTTCGCACTTGTGTTAGTGTTGAAAAACCACTTTTCGCCCTTGTGTTAGTGTTGAAAAACCACTTTTCGCACTTGTGTTGTTGCAGGAAACCACTTTTGCACTTGCTTTAGTGTGGAAAAAACACTTTTTGCACTTGTGATAGTGTTGAAAAACCACTTTTTGCACTTGTGTTAGTGTTGAAAAACCACTTTTTGCACTTGTGTTGGTGCAGGAAACCACTTTTGCACTTGTATTAGTGTGGAAAAAACACTTTTTGCACTTGTGATAGTGTTGAAAAACCACTTTTCGCACTTGTGTTAGTGTTGAAAAACCACTTTTCGCACTTGTGTTGGTGCAGGAAACCACTTTTGCACTTGTATTAGTGTGGAAAAACCACTTTTCGCACTTGTGTTAGTGTTGAAAAACCACTTTTTGCACTTGTGATAGTGTTGAAAAACCACTTTTCGCACTTGTGTTGGTGCAGGAAACCACTTTTGCACTGGTATTAGTGTGGAAAAAACACTTTTTGCACTTGTGATAGTGTTGAAAAACCACTTTTCGCACTTGTGTTAGTGTTGAAAAACCACTTTTCGCACTTGTGTTGGTGCAGTAAACCACTTTTGCACTTGTATTAGTGTGGAAAAACCACTTTTCGCACTTGTGTTAGTGTTGAAAAACCACTTTTCGCACTTGTGTTAGTGTTGAAAAACCACTTTTCGCGCTTGTGTTGGTGCAGGAAACCACTTTTGCACTTGTATTAGTGTGGAAAAAACACTTTTTGCACTTGTGATAGTGTTGAAAAACCACTTTTCGCACTTGTGTTAGTGTTGAAAAACCACTTTTCGCACTTGTATTAGTGTTGAAAAAGCACATTTCGCACTTGTGTTGGTGCAGGAAACCACTTTTGCACTTGTATTAGTTTGGAAAAAACCCTTTTTGCACTTGTGATAGTGTTGAAAAACCACTTTTCGCACTTGTGTTAGTGTTGAAAAACCACTTTTCGCACTTGTGTTGGTGCAGGAAACCACTTTTGCACTTGTATTAGTGTGGAAAAAACACTTTTTGCACTTGTGATAGTGTTGAAAAACCACTTTTCGCACTTGTGTTAGTGTTGAAAAACCACTTTTCGCACTTGTGTTGGTGCAGGAAACCACTTTTGCACTTGTATTAGTGTGGAAAAACCACTTTTTGCACTTGTGTTAGTGTTGAAAAACCACTTTTTGCACTTGTGTTAGTGTTGAAAAACCACTTTTCGCACTTGTGTTGGTGCAGGAAACCACTTTTGAACTTGTATTAGTGTAGAAAAAACACTTTTTGCACTTGTGATAGTGTTGAAAAACCACTTTTCGCACTTGTGTTGGTGCAGGAAACCACTTTTGAACTTGTATTAGTGTAGAAAAAACACTTTTTGCACTTGTGATAGTGTTGAAAAACCACTTTTCGCACTTGTGTTGGTGCAGTAAACCACTTTTGCACTTGTATTAGTGTGGAAAAACCACTTTTTCTGCACTTGTGTTAGTGTTGAAAAACCACTTTTCGCACTTGTGTTAGTGTTGAAAAACCACTTTTCGCACTTGTGTTGGTGCAGGAAACCACTTTTGCACTTGTATTAGTGTGGAAAAAACACTTTTTGCACTTGTGATAGTGTTGAAAAACCACTTTTCGCACTTGTGTTAGTGTTGAAAAACCACTTTTCACACTTGTGTTAGTGTTGAAAAACCACTTTTCGCACTTGTGTTGGTGCAGTAAACCACTTTTGCACTTGTATTAGTGTGGAAAAAACACTTTTCGCACTTGTGTTATTGTTGAAAAACCACTTTTCGCACTTGTGTTAGTGTTGAAAAACCACTTTTCGCCCTTGTGTTAGTGTTGAAAAACCACTTTTTGCACTTGTGTTGTTGCAGGAAACCACTTTTGCACTTGCATTAGTGTGGAAAAAACACTTTTTGCACTTGTGATAGTGTTGAAAAACCACTTTTCGCACTTGTGTTAGTGTTGAAAAACCACTTTTCGCACTTGTGTTGGTGCAGGAAACCACTTTTGCACTTGTATTGGTGTGGAAAAAACACTTTTTGCACTTGTGATAGTGTTGAAAAACCACTTTTCGCACTCGTGTTAGTGTTGAAAAACCACTTTTCGCACTTGTGTTGGTGCAGGAAACCACTTTTGCACTTGTATTAGTGTGGAAAAACCACTTTTCGCACTTGTGTTAGTGTTGAAAAACCACTTTTCGCACTTGTGTTAGTGTTGAAAAACCACTTTTCGCACTTGTGTTGGTGCAGGAAACCACTTTTGCACTTGTATTAGTGTGGAAAAAACACTTTTTGCACTTGTGATAGTGTTGAAAAACCACTTTTCGCACTTGTGTTAGTGTTGAAAAACCACTTTTCGCACTTGTATTAGTGTTGAAAAACCACTTTTCGCACTTGTGTTGGTGCAGGAAACCACTTTTGCACTTGTATTAGTGTGGAAAAAACACTTTTTGCACTTGTGATAGTGTTGAAAAACCACTTTTCGCACTTGTGTTAGTGTTGAAAAACCACTTTTAGCACTTGTGTTAGTGTTGAAAAACCACTTTTCGCACTTGTGTTGGTGCAGGAAACCACTTTTGCACTTGTATTAGTGTGGAAAAAACACTTTTTGCACTTGTGATAGTGTTGAAAAACCACTTTTCGCACTTGTGTTAGTGTTGAAAAACCACTTTTCGCACTTGTGTTAGTGTTGAAAAACCACTTTTCGCACTTGTGTTGGTGCAGGAAACCACTTTTGCACTTGTATTCGTGTGGAAAAACCACTTTTCGCACTTGTGTTAGTGTTGAAAAACCACTTTTCACACTTGTGTTAGTGTTGAAAAACCCCTTTTCGCACTTGTGTTAGTGCAGGAAACCACTTTTGCACTTGTATTAGTGTGGAAAAAACACTTTTTGCACTTGTGATAGTGTTGAAAAACCACTTTTCGCACTTGTGTTAGTGTTGAAAAACCACTTTTCGCACTTGTGTTGGTGCAGTAAACCACTTTTGCACTTGTATTAGTGTGGAAAAAACACTTTTTGCACTTGTGATAGTGTTGAAAAACCACTTTTCGCACTTGTGTTAGTGTTGAAAAACCACTTTTCGCACTTGTGTTGGTGCAGTAAACCACTTTTGCACTTGTATTAGTGTGGAAAAACCACTTTTCGCACTTGTGTTAGTGTTGAAAAACCACTTTTCGCACTTGTGTTAGTGTTGAAAAACCACTTTTCGCACTTGTGTTGGTGCAGGAAACCACTTTTGCACTTGTATTAGTGTGGAAAAAACACTTTTTGCACTTGTTTTAGTGTTGAAAAACCACTTTTCGCACTTGTGTTGGTGCAGGAAACCACTTTTGCACTTGTATTAGTGTGGAAAAAACACTTTTTGCACTTGTGATAGTGTTGAAAAACCACTTTTCGCACTTGTGTTAGTGTTGAAAAACCACTTTTCGCACTTGTGTTAGTGTTGAAAAACCACTTTTCGCACTTGTGTTGGTGCAAGAAACCACTTTTGCACTTGTATTAGTGTGGAAAAAACACTTTTTGCACTTGTGATAGTGTTGAAAAACCACTTTTCGCACTTGTGTTAGTGTTGAAAAACCACTTTTTGCACTTGTGTTAGTGTTGAAAAACCACTTTTCGCACTTGTGTTTGTGCAGGAAACCACTTTTGCACTTGTATTAGTGTGGAAAAAACACTTTTTGCACTTGTGATAGTGTTGAAAAACCACTTTTCGCACTTGTGTTAGTGTTGAAAAACCACTTTTCGCACTTGTGTTAGTGTGGAAAAAACACTTTTTGCACTTGTGATAGTGTTGAAAAACCACTTTTCGCACTTGTGTTAGTGTTGAAAAACCACTTTTCGCACTTGTGTTGGTGCAGGAAACCACTTTTGCAGTTGTATTAGTGTGGAAAAAACACTTTTTGCACTTGTGATAGTGTTGAAAAACCACTTTTCACACTTGTGTTAGTGTTGAAAAACCACTTTTCGCACTTGTGTTGGTGCAGGAAACCACTTTTGCACTTGTATTAGTGTGGAAAAAACACTTTTTGCACTTGTATTAGTGTGGAAAAACCACTTTTTGCACTTGTGATAGTGTTGAAAAACCACTTTCGCACTTGCATTAGTGTTGAAAAACCACTTTTCCCACTTGTGTTGGTGCAGGAAACCACTTTTGCACTTGTATTAGTGTGGAAAAACCACTTTTTGCACTTGTTTTAGTGTTGAAAAACTACTTTTCGCACTTGTGTTAGTGTTGAAAAACCACTTTTCGCACTTGTGTTAGTGTTGAAAAACCACTTTTCGCACTTCTGTTAGTGTTGAAAAACCACTTTTCGCACTTGTGTTGGTGCAGGAAACCACTTTTGCACTTGTATTAGTGTTGAAAAAACACTTTTTGCACTTGTGATAGTGTTGAAAAACCACTTTTCGCACTTGTGTTAGTGTTGAAAAACCACTTTTCACACTTGTGTTGGTGCAGGAAACCACTTTTTCACTTGTATTAGTGTGGAAAAACCACTTTTCGCACTTGTGTTAGTGTTGAAAAAACACTTTTCGAACTTGTGTTAGTGTTGAAAAACCACTTTTCGCACTTGTGTTGGTGCAGGAAACCACTTTTGCACTTGTATTAGTGTGGAAAAAACACTTTTTGCACTTGTGATAGTGTTGAAAAACCAATTTTTGCACTTGTGTTAGTGTTGAAAAAGCACTTTTCGCACTTGTGTTAGTGTTGAAAAACCACTTTTCACCCTTGTGTTGGTGCAGGAAACCACTTTTGCACTTGTATTAGTTTGGAAAAAACACTTTTTGCACTTGTGATAGTGTTGAAAAACCACTTTTCGCACTTGTGTTAGTGTTGAAAAACCACTTTTCGCACTTGTGTTGGTGCAGGAAACCACTTTTGCACTTGTATTAGTGTGGAAAAACCACTTTTCGCACTTGTGTTAGTGTTGAAAAACCACTTTTCGCACTTGTGTTAGTGTTGAAAAACCACTTTTCGCACTTGTGTTGGTGCAGGAAACCACTTTTGCACTTGTTTTCGTGTGGAAAAAACACTTTTTGCACTTGTGATAGTGTTGAAAAACCACTTTTCTCACTTGTGTTAGTGTTGAAAAACCACTTTTCGTACTTGTGTTGGTGCAGGAAACCACTTTTGCACTTGTATTAGTGTGGAAAAACACTTTTTGCACTTGTGATAGTGTTGAAAAACCACTTTTCGCACTTGTGTTAGTGTTGAAAAACCACTTTTAGCACTTGTGTTAGTGTTGAAAAACCACTTTTCGCACTTGTGTTGGTGCAGGAAACCACTTTTGCACTTGTATTAGTGTGGAAAAAACACTTTTTGCACTTGTGATAGTGTTGAAAAACCACTTTTCGCACTTGTGTTAGTGTTGAAAAACCACTTTTCGCACTTGTGTTAGTGTTGAAAAACCACTTTTCGCACTTGTGTTGGTGCAGGAAACCACTTTTGCACTTGTATTAGTGTGGAAAAACCACTTTTCGCACTTGTGTTAGTGTTGAAAAACCACTTTTCGCACTTGTGTTAGTGTTGAAAAACCACTTTTCGCACTTGTGTTGGTGCAGGAAACCACTTTTGCACTGGTATTAGTGTGGAAAAAACACTTTTTGCACTTGTGATAGTGTTGAAAAACCACTTTTCGCACTTGTGTTAGTGTTGAAAAACCACTTTTCGCACTTGTGTTGGTGCAGTAAACCACTTTTGCACTTGTATTAGTGTGGAAAAACCACTTTTCGCACTTGTGTTAGTGTTGAAAAACCACTTTTCGCACTTGTGTTAGTGTTGAAAAACCACTTTTCGCGCTTGTGTTGGTGCAGGAAACCACTTTTGCACTTGTATTAGTGTGGAAAAAACACTTTTTGCACTTGTGATAGTGTTGAAAAACCACTTTTCGCACTTGTGTTAGTGTTGAAAAACCACTTTTCGCACTTGTATTAGTGTTGAAAAAGCACATTTCGCACTTGTGTTGGTGCAGGAAACCACTTTTGCACTTGTATTAGTTTGGAAAAAACACTTTTTGCACTTGTGATAGTGTTGAAAAACCACTTTTCGCACTTGTGTTAGTGTTGAAAAACCACTTTTCGCACTTGTGTTGGTGCAGGAAACCACTTTTGCACTTGTATTAGTGTGGAAAAAACACTTTTTGCACTTGTGATAGTGTTGAAAAACCACTTTTCGCACTTGTGTTAGTGTTGAAAAACCACTTTTCGCACTTGTGTTGGTGCAGGAAACCACTTTTGCACTTGTATTAGTGTGGAAAAACCACTTTTTGCACTTGTGTTAGTGTTGAAAAACCACTTTTTGCACTTGTGTTAGTGTTGAAAAACCACTTTTCGCACTTGTGTTGGTGCAGGAAACCACTTTTGAACTTGTATTAGTGTAGAAAAAACACTTTTTGCACTTGTGATAGTGTTGAAAAACCACTTTTCGCAATTGTGTTAGTGTTGAAAAACCACTTTTCGCACTTGTGTTGGTGCAGTAAACCACTTTTGCACTTGTATTAGTGTGGAAAAACCACTTTTTCTGCACTTGTGTTAGTGTTGAAAAACCACTTTTCGCACTTGTGTTAGTGTTGAAAAACCACTTTTCGCACTTGTGTTGGTGCAGGAAACCACTTTTGCACTTGTATTAGTGTGGAAAAAACACTTTTTGCACTTGTGATAGTGTTGAAAAACCACTTTTCGCACTTGTGTTAGTGTTGAAAAACCACTTTTCGCACTTGTGTTGGTGCAGTAAACCACTTTTGCACTTGTATTAGTGTGGAAAAAACACTTTTCGCACTTGTGTTATTGTTGAAAAACCACTTTTCGCACTTGTGTTAGTGTTGAAAAACCACTTTTCGCCCTTGTGTTAGTGTTGAAAAACCACTTTTTGCACTTGTGTTGTTGCAGGAAACCACTTTTGCACTTGCATTAGTGTGGAAAAAACACTTTTTGCACTTGTGATAGTGTTGAAAAACCACTTTTCGCACTTGTGTTGGTGCAGGAAACCACTTTTGCACTTGTATTGGTGTGGAAAAAACACTTTTTGCACTTGTGATAGTGTTGAAAAACCACTTTTCGCACTCGTGTTAGTGTTGAAAAACCACTTTTCGCACTTGTGTTGGTGCAGGAAACCACTTTTGCACTTGTATTAGTGTGGAAAAACCACTTTTCGCACTTGTGTTAGTGTTGAAAAACCACTTTTCGCACTTGTGTTAGTGTTGAAAAACCACTTTTCGCACTTGTGTTGGTGCAGGAAACCACTTTTGCACTTGTATTAGTGTGGAAAAAACACTTTTTGCACTTGTGATAGTGTTGAAAAACCACTTTTCGCACTTGTGTTAGTGTTGAAAAACCACTTTTCGCACTTGTGTTAGTGTTGAAAAACCACTTTTCGCACTTGTGTTGGTGCAGGAAACCACTTTTGCACTTGTATTCGTGTGGAAAAAACACTTTTTGCACTTGTGATAGTGTTGAAAAACCACTTTTCGCACTTGTGTTAGTGTTGAAAAACCACTTTTCGCACTTGTGTTGGTGCAGTAAACCACTTTTGCACTTGTATTAGTGTGGAAAAACCACTTTTCGCACTTGTGTTAGTGTTGAAAAACCACTTTTCGCACTTGTGTTAGTGTTGAAAAACCACTTTTCGCATTTGTGTTGGTGCAGGAAACCACTTTTGCACTTGTATTAGTGTGGAAAAAACACTTTTTGCACTTGTGATAGTGTTGAAAAACCACTTTTCGCACTTGTATTAGTGTTGAAAAAGCACATTTCGCACTTGTGTTGGTGCAGTAAACCACTTTTGCACTTGTATTAGTGTGGAAAAACCACTTTTCGCACTTGTGTTAGTGTTGAAAAACCACTTTTCGCACTTGTGTTAGTGTTGAAAAACCACTTTTCGCACTTGTGTTGGTGCAGGAAACCACTTTTGCACTTGTATTAGTGTGGAAAAAACACTTTTTGCACTTGTTTTAGTGTTGAAAAACCACTTTTCGCACTTGTGTTGGTGCAGGAAACCACTTTTGCACTTGTATTAGTGTGGAAAAAACACTTTTTGCACTTGTGATAGTGTTGAAAAACCACTTTTCGCACTTGTGTTAGTGTTGAAAAACCACTTTTCGCACTTGTGTTAGTGTTGAAAAACCACTTTTCGCACTTGTGTTGGTGCAAGAAACCACTTTTGCACTTGTATTAGTGTGGAAAAAACACTTTTTGCACTTGTGATAGTGTTGAAAAACCACTTTTCGCACTTGTGTTAGTGTTGAAAAACCACTTTTTGCACTTGTGTTAGTGTTGAAAAACCACTTTTCGCACTTGTGTTTGTGCAGGAAACCACTTTTGCACTTGTATTAGTGTGGAAAAAACACTTTTTGCACTTGTGATAGTGTTGAAAAACCACTTTTCGCACTTGTGTTAGTGTGGAAAAAACACTTTTTGCACTTGTGATAGTGTTGAAAAACCACTTTTCGCACTTGTGTTAGTGTTGAAAAACCACTTTTCGCACTTGTGTTGGTGCAGGAAACCACTTTTGCAGTTGTATTAGTGTGGAAAAAACACTTTTTGCACTTGTGATAGTGTTGAAAAACCACTTTTCACACTTGTGTTAGTGTTGAAAAACCACTTTTCGCACTTGTGTTGGTGCAGGAAACCACTTTTGCACTTGTATTAGTGTGGAAAAAACACTTTTTGCACTTGTATTAGTGTGGAAAAACCACTTTTTGCACTTGTGATAGTGTTGAAAAACCACTTTTCGCACTTGCATTAGTGTTGAAAAACCACTTTTCCCACTTGTGTTGGTGCAGGAAACCACTTTTGCACTTGTATTAGTGTGGAAAAACCACTTTTTGCACTTGTTTTAGTGTTGAAAAACTACTTTTCGCACTTGTGTTAGTGTTGAAAAACCACTTTTCGCACTTGTGTTAGTGTTGAAAAACCACTTTTCGCACTTCTGTTAGTGTTGAAAAACCACTTTTCGCACTTGTGTTGGTGCAGGAAACCACTTTTGCACTTGTATTAGTGTTGAAAAAACACTTTTTGCACTTGTGTTAGTGTTGAAAAACCACTTTTCACACTTGTGTTGGTGCAGGAAACCACTTTTTCACTTGTATTAGTGTGGAAAAACCACTTTTCGCACTTGTGTTAGTGTTGAAAAAACACTTTTCGAACTTGTGTTAGTGTTGAAAAACCACTTTTCGCACTTGTGTTGGTGCAGGAAACCACTTTTGCACTTGTATTAGTGTGGAAAAAACACTTTTTGCACTTGTGATAGTGTTGAAAAACCACTTTTTGCACTTGTGTTAGTGTTGAAAAAGCACTTTTCGCACTTGTGTTAGTGTTGAAAAACCACTTTTCACCCTTGTGTTGGTGCAGGAAACCACTTTTGCACTTGTATTAGTTTGGAAAAAACACTTTTTGCACTTGTGATAGTGTTGAAAAACCACTTTTCGCACTTGTGTTAGTGTTGAAAAACCACTTTTCGCACTTGTGTTGGTGCAGGAAACCACTTTTGCACTTGTATTAGTGTGGAAAAAACACTTTTTGCACTTGTGATAGTGTTGAAAAACCACTTTTCGCACTTGTGTTAGTGTTGAAAAACCACTTTTCGCACTTGTGTTGGTGCAGGAAACCACTTTTGCACTTGTATTAGTGTGGAAAAACCACTTTTCGCACTTGTGTTAGTGTTGAAAAACCACTTTTCGCACTTGTGATAGTGTTGAAAAACCACTTTTCGCACTTGTGTTGGTGCAGGAAACCACTTTTGAACTTGTATTAGTGTAGAAAAAACACTTTTTGCATTTGTGATAGTGTTGAAAAACCACTTTTCGCACTTGTGTTAGTGTTGAAAAACCACTTTTCGCACTTGTGTTGGTGCAGGAAACCACTTTTGCACTTGTATTAGTGTGGAAAAACCACTTTTCGCACTTGTGTTAGTGTTGAAAAACCACTTTTCGCACTTGTGTTAGTGTTGAAAAACCACTTCTCGCACTTGTGTTGGTGCAGTAAACCACTTTTGCACTCGTATTAGTGTGGAAAAAACACTTTTCGCACTTGTGTTATTGTTGAAAAACCACTTTTCGCACTTGTGTTAGTGTTGAAAAACCACTTTTCGCCCTTGTGTTAGTGTTGAAAAACCACTTTTTGCACTTGTGTTGTTGCAGGAAACCACTTTTGCACTTGCATTAGTGTGGAAAAAACACTTTTTGCACTTGTGATAGTGTTGAAAAACCACTTTTCGCACTTGTGTTGGTGCAGGAAACCACTTTTGCACTTGTATTGGTGTGGAAAAAACACTTTTTGCACTTGTGATAGTGTTGAAAAACCACTTTTCGCACTCGTGTTAGTGTTGAAAAACCACTTTTCGCACTTGTGTTGGTGCAGGAAACCACTTTTGCACTTGTATTAGTGTGGAAAAACCACTTTTCGCACTTGTGTTAGTGTTGAAAAACCACTTTTCGCACTTGTGTTAGTGTTGAAAAACCACTTTTCGCACTTGTGTTGGTGCAGGAAACCACTTTTGCACTTGTATTAGTGTGGAAAAAACACTTTTTGCACTTGTGATAGTGTTGAAAAACCACTTTTCGCACTTGTGTTAGTGTTGAAAAACCACTTTTCGCACTTGTGTTAGTGTTGAAAAACCACTTTTCGCACTTGTGTTGGTGCAGGAAACCACTTTTGCACTTGTATTCGTGTGGAAAAAACACTTTTTGCACTTGTGATAGTGTTGAAAAACCACTTTTCGCACTTGTGTTAGTGTTGAAAAACCACTTTTCGCACTTGTGTTGGTGCAGTAAACCACTTTTGCACTTGTATTAGTGTGGAAAAACCACTTTTCGCACTTGTGTTAGTGTTGAAAAACCACTTTTCGCACTTGTGTTAGTGTTGAAAAACCACTTTTCGCATTTGTGTTGGTGCAGGAAACCACTTTTGCACTTGTATTAGTGTGGAAAAAACACTTTTTGCACTTGTGATAGTGTTGAAAAACCACTTTTCGCACTTGTATTAGTGTTGAAAAAGCACATTTCGCACTTGTGTTGGTGCAGTAAACCACTTTTGCACTTGTATTAGTGTGGAAAAACCACTTTTCGCACTTGTGTTAGTGTTGAAAAACCACTTTTCGCACTTGTGTTAGTGTTGAAAAACCACTTTTCGCACTTGTGTTGGTGCAGGAAACCACTTTTGCACTTGTATTAGTGTGGAAAAAACACTTTTTGCACTTGTTTTAGTGTTGAAAAACCACTTTTCGCACTTGTGTTGGTGCAGGAAACCACTTTTGCACTTGTATTAGTGTGGAAAAAACACTTTTTGCACTTGTGATAGTGTTGAAAAACCACTTTTCGCACTTGTGTTAGTGTTGAAAAACCACTTTTCGCACTTGTGTTAGTGTTGAAAAACCACTTTTCGCACTTGTGTTGGTGCAAGAAACCACTTTTGCACTTGTATTAGTGTGGAAAAAACACTTTTTGCACTTGTGATAGTGTTGAAAAACCACTTTTCGCACTTGTGTTAGTGTTGAAAAACCACTTTTTGCACTTGTGTTAGTGTTGAAAAACCACTTTTCGCACTTGTGTTTGTGCAGGAAACCACTTTTGCACTTGTATTAGTGTGGAAAAAACACTTTTTGCACTTGTGATAGTGTTGAAAAACCACTTTTCGCACTTGTGTTAGTGTGGAAAAAACACTTTTTGCACTTGTGATAGTGTTGAAAAACCACTTTTCGCACTTGTGTTAGTGTTGAAAAACCACTTTTCGCACTTGTGTTGGTGCAGGAAACCACTTTTGCAGTTGTATTAGTGTGGAAAAAACACTTTTTGCACTTGTGATAGTGTTGAAAAACCACTTTTCACACTTGTGTTAGTGTTGAAAAACCACTTTTCGCACTTGTGTTGGTGCAGGAAACCACTTTTGCACTTGTATTAGTGTGGAAAAAACACTTTTTGCACTTGTATTAGTGTGGAAAAACCACTTTTTGCACTTGTGATAGTGTTGAAAAACCACTTTTCGCACTTGCATTAGTGTTGAAAAACCACTTTTCCCACTTGTGTTGGTGCAGGAAACCACTTTTGCACTTGTATTAGTGTGGAAAAACCACTTTTTGCACTTGTTTTAGTGTTGAAAAACTACTTTTCGCACTTGTGTTAGTGTTGAAAAACCACTTTTCGCACTTGTGTTAGTGTTGAAAAACCACTTTTCGCACTTCTGTTAGTGTTGAAAAACCACTTTTCGCACTTGTGTTGGTGCAGGAAACCACTTTTGCACTTGTATTAGTGTTGAAAAAACACTTTTTGCACTTGTGTTAGTGTTGAAAAACCACTTTTCACACTTGTGTTGGTGCAGGAAACCACTTTTTCACTTGTATTAGTGTGGAAAAACCACTTTTCGCACTTGTGTTAGTGTTGAAAAAACACTTTTCGAACTTGTGTTAGTGTTGAAAAACCACTTTTCGCACTTGTGTTGGTGCAGGAAACCACTTTTGCACTTGTATTAGTGTGGAAAAAACACTTTTTGCACTTGTGATAGTGTTGAAAAACCACTTTTTGCACTTGTGTTAGTGTTGAAAAAGCACTTTTCGCACTTGTGTTAGTGTTGAAAAACCACTTTTCACCCTTGTGTTGGTGCAGGAAACCACTTTTGCACTTGTATTAGTTTGGAAAAAACACTTTTTGCACTTGTGATAGTGTTGAAAAACCACTTTTCGCACTTGTGTTAGTGTTGAAAAACCACTTTTCGCACTTGTGTTGGTGCAGGAAACCACTTTTGCACTTGTATTAGTGTGGAAAAAACACTTTTTGCACTTGTGATAGTGTTGAAAAACCACTTTTCGCACTTGTGTTAGTGTTGAAAAACCACTTTTCGCACTTGTGTTGGTGCAGGAAACCACTTTTGCACTTGTATTAGTGTGGAAAAACCACTTTTCGCACTTGTGTTAGTGTTGAAAAACCACTTTTCGCACTTGTGATAGTGTTGAAAAACCACTTTTCGCACTTGTGTTGGTGCAGGAAACCACTTTTGAACTTGTATTAGTGTAGAAAAAACACTTTTTGCATTTGTGATAGTGTTGAAAAACCACTTTTCGCACTTGTGTTAGTGTTGAAAAACCACTTTTCGCACTTGTGTTGGTGCAGGAAACCACTTTTGCACTTGTATTAGTGTGGAAAAACCACTTTTCGCACTTGTGTTAGTGTTGAAAAACCACTTTTCGCACTTGTGTTAGTGTTGAAAAACCACTTCTCGCACTTGTGTTGGTGCAGGAAACCACTTTTGAACTTGTATTAGTGTAGAAAAAACACTTTTTGCACTTGTATTAGTGTGGAAAAAACACTTTTTGCACTTGTGATAGTGTTGAAAAACCACTTTTCGCACTTGTGTTAGTGTTGAAAAACCACTTTCCGCACTTGTATTGGTGCAGGAAACCACTTTTGCACTTGTATTACTGTGGAAAAAACACTTTTTCCACTTGTGATAGTGTTGAAAAACCACTTTTCGCACTTGTGTTAGTGTTGAAAAACCACTTTTCGCACTTGTGTTGGTGCAGGAAACCACTTTTGCACTTGTATTAGTGTGGAAAAAACACTTTTTGCACTTGTGATAGTGTTGAAAAACCACTTTTCGCACTTGTGTTAGTGTTGAAAAACCACTTTTTGCACTTGTGTTAGTGTTGAAAAACCACTTTTCGCACTTGTGTTTGTGCAGGAAACCACTTTTGCACTTGTATTAGTGTGGAAAAAACACTTTTTGCACTTGTGATAGTGTTGAAAAACCACTTTTCGCACTTGTGTTAGTGTGGAAAAAACACTTTTTGCACTTGTGATAGTGTTGAAAAACCACTTTTCGCACTTGTGTTAGTGTTGAAAAACCACTTTTCGCACTTGTGTTGGTGCAGGAAACCACTTTTGCAGTTGTATTAGTGTGGAAAAAACACTTTTTGCACTTGTGATAGTGTTGAAAAACCACTTTTCACACTTGTGTTAGTGTTGAAAAACCACTT
The DNA here is from genome assembly GCF_964187855.1 of Myxine glutinosa. Classification (NCBI taxonomy): domain Eukaryota; kingdom Metazoa; phylum Chordata; class Myxini; order Myxiniformes; family Myxinidae; genus Myxine; species Myxine glutinosa. Next base: position 1,994 of record NW_027617918.1, on the reverse strand, counting down.
TTCGCACTTGTGTTGGTGCAGGAAACCACTTTTGCACTTGTATTAGTGTGGAAAAAACACTTTTTGCACTTGTATTAGTGTGGAAAAACCACTTTTTGCACTTGTGATAGTGTTGAAAAACCACTTTTCGCACTTGCATTAGTGTTGAAAAACCACTTTTCCCACTTGTGTTGGTGCAGGAAACCACTTTTGCACTTGTATTAGTGTGGAAAAACCACTTTTTGCACTTGTTTTAGTGTTGAAAAACTACTTTTCGCACTTGTGTTAGTGTTGAAAAACCACTTTTCGCACTTGTGTTAGTGTTGAAAAACCACTTTTCGCACTTCTGTTAGTGTTGAAAAACCACTTTTCGCACTTGTGTTGGTGCAGGAAACCACTTTTGCACTTGTATTAGTGTTGAAAAAACACTTTTTGCACTTGTGTTAGTGTTGAAAAACCACTTTTCACACTTGTGTTGGTGCAGGAAACCACTTTTTCACTTGTATTAGTGTGGAAAAACCACTTTTCGCACTTGTGTTAGTGTTGAAAAAACACTTTTCGAACTTGTGTTAGTGTTGAAAAACCACTTTTCGCACTTGTGTTGGTGCAGGAAACCACTTTTGCACTTGTATTAGTGTGGAAAAAACACTTTTTGCACTTGTGATAGTGTTGAAAAACCACTTTTTGCACTTGTGTTAGTGTTGAAAAAGCACTTTTCGCACTTGTGTTAGTGTTGAAAAACCACTTTTCACCCTTGTGTTGGTGCAGGAAACCACTTTTGCACTTGTATTAGTTTGGAAAAAACACTTTTTGCACTTGTGATAGTGTTGAAAAACCACTTTTCGCACTTGTGTTAGTGTTGAAAAACCACTTTTCGCACTTGTGTTGGTGCAGGAAACCACTTTTGCACTTGTATTAGTGTGGAAAAAACACTTTTTGCACTTGTGATAGTGTTGAAAAACCACTTTTCGCACTTGTGTTAGTGTTGAAAAACCACTTTTCGCACTTGTGTTGGTGCAGGAAACCACTTTTGCACTTGTATTAGTGTGGAAAAACCACTTTTCGCACTTGTGTTAGTGTTGAAAAACCACTTTTCGCACTTGTGATAGTGTTGAAAAACCACTTTTCGCACTTGTGTTGGTGCAGGAAACCACTTTTGAACTTGTATTAGTGTAGAAAAAACACGTTTTGCATTTGTGATAGTGTTGAAAAACCACTTTTCGCACTTGTGTTAGTGTTGAAAAACCACTTTTCGCACTTGTGTTGGTGCAGGAAACCACTTTTGCACTTGTATTAGTGTGGAAAAACCACTTTTCGCACTTGTGTTAGTGTTGAAAAACCACTTTTCGCACTTGTGTTAGTGTTGAAAAACCACTGCTCGCACTTGTGTTGGTGCAGGAAACCACTTTTGAACTTGTATTAGTGTAGAAAAAACACTTTTTGCACTTGTATTAGTGTGGAAAAAACACTTTTTGCACTTGTGATAGTGTTGAAAAACCACTTTTCGCACTTGTGTTAGTGTTGAAAAACCACTTTCCGCACTTGTATTGGTGCAGGAAACCACTTTTGCACTTGTATTACTGTGGAAAAAACACTTTTTCCACTTGTGATAGTGTTGAAAAACCACTTTTCGCACTTGTGTTAGTGTTGAAAAACCACTTTTCGCACTTGTGTTGGTGCAGGAAACCACTTTTGCACTTGTATTAGTGTGGAAAAACCACTTTTCGCACTTGTGTTAGTGTTGAAAAACCACTTTTCGCACTTGTGTTAGTGTTGAAAAACCACTTTTCGCACTTGTGTTGGTGCAGGAAACCACTTTTGCACTTGTATTAGTGTGGAAAAAACACTTTTTGCACTTGTTTTAGTTTTGAAAAACCACTTTTCGCACTTGTGTTGGTGCAGGAAACCACTTTTGCACTTGTATTAGTGTGGAAAAAACACTTTTTGCACTTATGATAGTGTTGAAAAACCACTTTTCGCACTTGTGTTAGTGTTGAAAAACCACTTTTCGCACT